>NC_138724.1:7934947-8199947 GCF_965113295.1 Leuciscus leuciscus | reverse complement strand
GGTTGGCGGGGGTTAATTTCAAACCCTGTTGACAATCACCCACAGGAATGCCACGAAAATCCAAACCTACACACCAGCCTGATCCAAATCCATCCGCATCACCACAGAGCCACTTGAGCGTCACCCATAAGTCATTGCACATCAGACACCTTCTATTTCCTAAACGCATCAGAGCCACCTGATGCCAGCCATCATTTTCAGCCCAGGATCAATTGAAATCCTGTGTCATTGGAAACTCTGTACGGATGAGCTAATGAAATAAACACAATTGGATAGCAGAGAGTGTGGGTCAGGCCAGAGTAAGTGCCTATTTACCTGAATGAGAGGCTGGTATAATGTATTGGAGTGGATATCACATTAACCTGCCAAAGCCTTTTTAAATGGGGTCCAGGGCTTAAACTGATTTATCTATTGGCTCCCCCAGGGGCACTTTAGATGTGCAGCCCATCCAGCTCACCCTTCAAAGTAGATATCATTACTGCTCCGTCAGGCCAGCGCACTCACACTAACAGGTGTGTGTGTGTGTGTGTGTGTGTGTGTGTGTGTGTGTGTGTGTGTGTGTGTGTGTGTGTGTGTGTGTGTGTGTGTGTGTGTGTGTGTGTGTGTGTGTGTGTGTGTGTGTGTGTGTGTGTGTGTGTGTGTGTGTGTGAGAGCCAATGCACATGTGCGTTTGTGCTGGAAGAAAAAATAATAATAAACCCAAAAGGGCACATTATGTTATTAGGTACTACAGATGTATTTCTGAACATTGAACAGTGGGATTTTATCCATTGGGGAATTGATTGGATTGTCAAACTGGGCTATACTTAGCAGAACGAGTCAAGCGTTTGGACGGGAGGGGTCGAAAAGGGAGGGATTGAGGGATTCATAACATCAGTGAAAATTAAAGGGATTCTGTCATGTTCACCTCATGTCCTTTCAAAAACGTGCTGTCTCACTTTACATTAGGTGTCTTTAACTACTATGTGCTTACACAATAATAATAATAATTGTTAGGTACTTATGGTGTTGATGTTGAATTGCTGCTATTGAGGAGGATCCGGTATAGGTGGGTTTAAGAGAGGGTTAAAAGGTAAAGGAAGGCTCAACAGTGTAATTATAGATGTAATTACATAAATTAATCACAGCTGTAATTACGTGCAGGTATTTTTTATTTTTTTTTATATAAGTTCAGTGTAAAAACCTGTATGTACACAGTAAGTGCACTGTATAAAATGACCAATTTAAATGTTACATAGTGGACTAGTACATATATTAGTTAAAGACACTTTAGTGGGACTGAAAGGAGATATCCTGAGCAGTGGGTTTTAGATACAATGGAAGTCAATGGGGTTGAATGTTGTTTGGTTTCCAACGTTCTTCAAATATCTTGTTTTGTATTCCACCAGAAAAGGGAAAGCACACTGTCAGGGGTTTGTGGCAGTGAAATCAAGACACTAGGAACAATAATAAACACTAGGAACGCAGAAGAACTGCACACTTACAACTTAATGTTATCGCAAGGTAAAGAACTAAGGGTTTAAATACATATGGAGAGTAATCAATGGAAAACAAAACATGTGTGGAAATTATTAACTACCAAAACGATAGGAAAAAAAACAAGGATCAAGAACACTGAGAACAGGGAGAACCGATCTAAAACACACTGAAACTAAACAGAACTGTTACACATGGGTTTGGAACGGCATGAGAGGCGGTGGAAAATTATTAAAATGTTTGGATTTTGAGATAAACATTTGGAAGAATATGGACAATAATGTTTAAACTAAGATCTGGAGTGCGCATTAAAATCAGATTCAGTTTATTTTACAGAAAAAGAAAGAAATCTAAACACTTTTTTAAATACGTATTTCCATTGGGCTACTAAAATAGCATTAGATTAAAGAAGAAAAATAATTAAGCAGAATTTGGTTTAATTCTGACTTTTAGCTCCCTGATCAATGAAGGATGGGAAGTGTTTCAGAAGCCTGTTATAAATATTATTTTTGGTTTGGTCTTGTTAGTGGCGAAGAAATAACCTTTATTTATTTATTTATTCTTGTTCTCTTAAAATGTTCAAAGCTTGTAAGTACGGCTTTCCATGAACTTCCAGTAGTCTGAGTGAAATCTTGGTACAACCACAGCTGTAAAACCAGCACCCATCTAAGAAGTAAATTAATAATTTGCATGCATAAAATGAAAGAAATGTAGACCTTATCATGAGAACTGTTTCATTTGTGAGATAAAAAGCACTGCATGATCAGAGATAACATTTACACAAAGAACAAACACTGTATGTGAGAGCGAGACTCGACTGTACACAGCAGAACAAAGAGACTGAGGAGGAAAACACAGAAGATTCACACTAAATATTAATACTAATCGCAGAAATAAACACAATATAAAGTAATCTATTAAGTACAGTCAGGTGTCATTTGTTCAGTTTGTTGTTAATGGACATTTCTGGTGTGGTTATCAGATGATAATAATATATATAAGCATAATGTTTGTGATGACCTATTTTCTCTTCATAATTGCAACGGCTTTATTTATTCATTTATTTATTACAACCTGTGCATTATTGTTCTAAAACTTATGATATAGCATTTTTTTAAATAGCCTAGGCTAAAATTGAAGTTGTTTTCCCAAAATCTTGATCTTGCTAGAGAGTTGTGGTCACTATTCAGTTCAGTGTATTAAACAAAGCAGTTTGAACATTCTTCTACACCTTTACGTTTGTGTTGCACAGAGGAAACATGCAATAGTCAGTAACACTTTATTTTACAGTGACCTTGTTACAAGTTACATGTAGTTAACACAGTAATAACTTAAATTATGCAAACTAAAGCAAACCCAAACCCTATAGTAAGTACATGTTGTTAATTAATATTACCAGGTACTTAAATTATTAATTTCACTGTGACAAGAGCCCTGGGTTACACTTTATTTCAAGGTGTCATTGTTACAGTGTAATTATATATTTAAGTACTGAGTAATAATAATTAACAACATGTACTTACTATAGGGTTAGGGTAGGGTTAGGTTTTGGTTTAGGGTTAATTGCATGTAATTATGCATCATTTAATCTTATTACTACGGTAAGTACATGTAACATAGTGTATGTAACAAGGACACTGTAAAATAAAGTGTTACCGATCCCTATTTACACCTGGTATTAAGATGCCTTTTGGTCGATCAGATCACAAGTGGACGATGTTAAAAATGTGTAACCGGGGTCTAAAACGTTTTGAGCTTGTCCACTTTGGACCACTTTCAGAGGTGACCTACTGACCTAACGCGTGAACATTATGGGAAGCACTCTAGTCAGACGGGATTTAAACTGTGTCGGCTGGAGACTCAAGTTTAGTTTAAAGATGAAAAATTTACCAATCACAATGTTCTCTCATCATTCATGATTTCTAACACACACTCACAGCGTTCGGCTGGTCTTGCGGCTCTCAGAGCAGAAACTAAAGCTGATGCTCTCCATGTGTTTCCCGTCCTCTCTGGTCGCGTTCATATGTAAATTGCGTGAGCTTTTTTTGTCCATTAGACCGAAAGTTCTGAAAAACCATACATTTACCCGTCCATTATCCCTAACCTCGAAGAAATCAGGACAGAAGTGGTTGAAAGTGGACAAAAGAGACGGATTCAAATACAGGTATAAACGGGAATGAGTCTCCCTCGTCTACTTGTGATCCGATCGACCAAAACACATCTTGACACCAGGTGTAAACAGGGCCAAGGACACAAGATGAAGTGTTCCTGTTGTGTAAGACGTTCTGGTCTCCACTCACCTCATCTGGTTGGGTCACCACCACAGCTGGCGTTCCTTCCTCGAGATCATATCTTCTCTGTGTCATGCGATTCTCAGGATCTTGCTTTAGTCCTTCCTGATCAAACCCCTCGTTCTTCAGGATCTGTTCAGCTTCTTGTTCAGTAGGATCGTGCCCGTGACTGTGGCTTTGACTGGCTGTGGACTCATCCGTGAAGGCCAGAGCTGGTGCTGGAACGGAGGTCTCGAGGTCTGGCTCTAGTCTGTCTCGGGTCACATGTTTTAACTCACAAATGTGCTGCTCTGATCCTAAAGTGTGCGAAGACGATGGAGTGAACTCATGCGTCGAAAACTCAGACTCCTAAAAATACAGAAAAGAACACATGCATTTTTAGATCTGTCAGTTCTTCCAAAAAGTATATCAAATTATTTACATGATACGCCATTTAATTAAATGTCAATATGAAGTTCATTTCCATGTTATAAATCACTGGCCTACAGTTCAAGTAAGGGCTGCTCACAAACTGTAGAAAATGTTTGGTCAGGTGACCTGAAAAATGTGCCTATTAATTACTAACCAACTAATTATAACCAACCAACCTCTACAATTACGATCTACATTTTTATAAGTTTTGCCATTTTATTGGATAATTGGATTGGTTATTTTTAATGTGTCCACTTAACAAATAGGGTCCTGCCTTAAAACAGTTAATTGCACATTCCAATGTACAATGTCTTCCATGACGTTTTGAAAGCAATAAAGGCCCAATTATAATATTCTATATTATATATAGTGTGTTCACTCTTTTAGGGTGCTTTTACATCTGTAGTTTGGTTAATTTGGTCCGGACACTGATCGCTCTGGTCCGAATCAGTTTATGAGTTGATAAAACGAACTAAAATGCAGTCACGTGATAACATCCACATCACTCGTTGGCCAGATGTGTCTTGAACACACTTCCATAACTGCACTTCGATTGGTCAGAATTAACGTGCGGGAAAATTCCAACAGATATCCCGGAAGTAAACAAAGAGGTGGAAAATCCGGCAGACAACACGCCGCTGTTTACTATGGAGAGACGACTGCGTGGGTGGATTGTATCCTTGGTCATATTTTATCATATAGTTTGTCTACACCACTTTAGACAAACAATAATATTTGAGAATGAAGCGAGGATGCAGCTCGAAAATAATGTTAATCATTTCTATCAGGCTCCGCACCTCCTCACAACTCCAAGTTTGTCCGCGAGCTGCCATGCTTAAAGTGCAAACTGTCAACAAACATTTCTCCTCATCCTATAATGCACAGTGCAGCTGACTACGGCAACTGGTTTAGTCCAAAAATGCTCAGTTCTTTGGCAGTTGGTTCTGTTCGAGGTCGGATCACGTTCTCACCACAAACGAACCACTCCAGAGTTTGTTTGAAAGCGTACCGAGATCACCTCTTCCAGGAGGTCTCGGTACGCTTGTTTGGTCTGCTTTTGGTGCGCACCCGAGTGCGATTGCCGCATTCACACCCGCCCAAACGAACCGCACCAACGGGGAAAACGAACTCTAGTGCGATTCAACCGAACTAAATGAGGCAGGTGTGAAAGCACCATAGTTCGGTTATCTTGGTTCTTTTGGTCCGGACCAAGAGAACAAGAAAAAGATTTTGACATTTAGTCCTTTTTCACTTAACATTCACACTGACATTTTTAACACCAAACGAAAGATACAAAAAAAGTATTTTATGACGTGTAATTTGCAATGGAACTTACTGAACATCATGATGCATCATACATAGGTATTTTGACCAGTTTAGAAAATTCCTCGGTTACACAGATCTGCTGTGAGGAGACGCGGTTCTGACGCCTGTACTGAACTGTGATGGGCAACATCGAGATTGTGATTAGAAAAAACAGGTTTGCTCGAGCATTCTGTCCTTTTTAGGGTCGCATCTTGTGACATCATGTCCTGTTTTTGGTTCGTTTACATGTCTTTGGTCCGTGTTTCGTTCATTTGTAAGGGGACAGAGACCCCTGAAAATGTGCATCTGTGGATGTGTTCACACATACAAATAATCAGATTAAAGAGTAAGTGTGTTTGGCGTGCTGTCCGAGGGGAGGCTCCGAGCTCAGTATTTGACCCGAACCCAGAGTACCCAGAGAACCCCGAACCCGTATCCCTGGCTGGGATAGAAACCAGGCGAGAGTGAGGAGACGGGGTGGTGGAGGGATGCAGAAAACTGTCCAGGAACATAGGTGAGTCGGCTATGTACATGTATATATATATATATATATGATGTAAAGTTCGGGAGGAACATGTTCAAATTACCTTTCCAAGGTAATTTGAACATGTTCCTCCCGAACTTTACATCATTAAAACGAACCCTGGTGCGGTCGGAATGAACTATGGAACGCAACATGGACCAAAGACATGTAAACAAACCAAAAACAGGACATGATGTCACAAGATGTGACACTAAAAAGGACAGAATGCTCGAGCAAACCTGTTTTTATCTCGTCGTGATGTTGCCAATCACAGTTCAGTACAGGATCAGAACCGCGTCTCCTCGCAGATCTTCATTTGTGTGACGAGGGATTCCTGCCGCTGTTTTGACTCCTTTACACATTTTATAAGCTCTTCATGAGTTCTCAGCTGGTTAAGACACAATATGTAGCTACGCACAAACAATGAGCGCATTTAGCCCTGAACACAGCACTGTTTTGGATGTTCAGTAAGTTTCATCTCAAAATAGGCAATATGTGTCATACACGTCATTGTGTTACAGTCATGAAAACATTTAGGTTGTGATCATATCCCTATGTCTTTAGGTTCGGCATCGTTAAGTTCGGTGTTAAAATGTCAAGGTGAACGCCAAGCAGACCAGGACCAAACGAAACAAGCGAACTGAACAACAAGTGTGAACTCACCCTGTGTCCGCTTGTTTGGTGCACACCAGGGTTTGGATGGCAGAGTTCACACTTATTCAAATGAACCGCACTAACAGAGCAATCGCACCAGAGTTTGTTTGTTTATCAGTACAAACCAACATTTGGTAGCAAACTGTCTAGCCTCTACTGAGTGATACTGCAGCTTAATTCAATCTAAAATCTGCAACCCTGTTACCCATTCTGGCATATTTATTGCTCAAGTCACACCAAACCATCATTAAACAAACATTACCGCACTAACTTCCTCTTATCGTCACCATAACAGCATCATGTGCCGTTTTTTGTGCTAATCTAAAACGGGTTGACAAGCACAAATACCCTTTAGCTGAGGAATAACATTTCACTCAACGCCGGCATGATTACTCTTCATTAGCCAGTAATGTGACAGTTTGACAAGTGCAGTGGCTGTTTTAGTCACCTGCTGATGCGTGTGCACGGCCCAGTGGAGATGAGACCTCTCTGGAAGTGGCCATTAACCACAGTTCATCTGTCAGACTTCAGTCCACACTCAACCTCCACTACACTTCATTTGGAAAGAGAAATCCCAGTGGACTTTGTGTCATTTATAGCAGCGGTCATGTTCATTAAGACCTCAGGGGTGGCCATTTATATTTCAGTGCTACACTTCGTGTTGAGGCCTGTAACGATTTACTTTTTTTGTAAAAAATTAGTTCAATTTTTATTTGCACATTCATTCCATGTGAAACAAAACCCTCATCCAAAATGTTTTAGATTTTTCCCACATGCCAGAACCTAAAAACTGGAAATCAACCAGACAAGTGCTGTAGCTTCCTTCAATGAGACGTCACATTAAAATATCCCAGCATGCTTTCCACATGTCACAGCTGTTCTTGCCTCCATTTCCACTGGCATGTCATGTCTTTCATTAGACAAGAATGTCTCAGTAAAATGTCCCCCCATTCAAGTTGGTTTAAACAGTCAGGTCCAATGGGTATTCATTACACACGGATTGGTAACTGGCTAGGAATTGTTTTCCAATACATAATGGTCGGATGTGTAATCCAAGCCTTTTGCAATTAATTAAGTAACGCTGTGTGCATGTGGCCGCTTGTACTTTGGCCCTGTCTGGACAATGACTGATTCGTCTTGGACTGAAGAAAATGTAAAGCATTTGATGTTTCTGAATACTTGTGCAATGAAGTAATCCCACTGTTAAATTTGACAGGAATCTAATTAATCTGAAGATTCAGTGTTGGGATAACAGGATATCTATCTGAATGAAATGTAGACCAAACATTGCTTTGTGCGACCACAGGATAACCACATGACTTATTCATGTTGACATGAGAAAATTGCTAGCTAACCTTGTCTGTCTAAAATTACAGTACATTAAAGTTCAACTCCTGTCATGACCATGCAACGTCTAAAGGTCCTTGAACACGGTCAGAAATTTTTGTATTGGTTTTTTTGTCATTCGGTGGCTCTGAATTGTCAAAACACCTCTCAAAATGCTTGCTACGGATGCAAAAAACACAGAAAAATCGAACCCGATCCAAATTTTTTTATGACGGACGAAAGTTCCGGAGGCAGTGTGTAAACGTGATTGACACAACATGAGGTCCTATTTATTTTTTAACGTGCGAAATTTCGGATGAGTATTTCGGACTCAAGGTAAAGGGACCTTAACTTTTGATGCGCAAAAGAAGAAGAATGGGGCCTGTGTGAATTACACAGGTAACACCTGACTAGATATTCATCTGTAGTCCCATTGCTAAAGGATCAATTTAAGATCACATTTTTAATGGAAGAATTAATATAAGCACTTTAACAAAAAATATAAGCTGCCCATTTCTGCTTTTAAACACTCCAGAATATCCTGACACATAGGCATCTATTTTAAGTGCAGTTGTGGCTGTTTTACAAACTGAGGTACAAAACTAAATTATTTTCTGTAGTACTGGACATCACAGACAGTGTTGGGGTAACACTTTACAAGTAATGTGAGTTGTGTAATCAGATTACTTTATTTTGAGTAGCTAGTAGAGTAGAGCATCACTTTTAAATTTACAACATAATATCTGAGTTACTTTTTCAAATAAGCAACGTTGCTTTGTTTTCCCATGAATCGTCTTGACAGCTCCCCAAAAATAATCCTGTCCACGCCTTTACAGCGCTAATTTTCCACCGCGTGTCTTTTCACTGGTTCGCGCTGGAGCAAGATGTTAGTAAATCTGGCCCCAAATGTGAACATGCATTTACTCATCTCACTTGCACAAAACAGATTCAGTATTCCTCAAAACTAATAAAAACAGTGAGATGCAACCTCAAAATATTACGCAAACCTTTAACAATTAAATATGTTAAATGACACAAATATACTTTATGCATTTAATCTCACTTTATTAACCAATGTCTTTGATGCTGACCTTCGATGATCCAATTCAATCATGCCAATCAGCAAAGATGACTTAGATAAGCATCACATTTGTTTATTTTCTTTTTTTATTGCTGAAGTAATGTGTTGATCTTTCTTCTCCTGTGTCCTTTTTTATGTTACTTTATGAAAAAGTAACGCAAATGTAACGTAAGGCATTACTTTCCATACAAAGTAACTAAGTAATGGAATTAGTTACTTTTTTAGGGTGAAAAACAATATTTTAACACATTACTTTTAAAATGAACTTTCCCCGACACTGGTTGCAGACGAGCTTAACTTCTACTAAACTCGGGAACATTTCTTGAATAAGTAAATAAACACATTTAAAATAAAAAATAAAAAAACGTTCTAAAGCTTATTAAAGCAGTGAGCAATAAACAGAGAAATTAGACCCGTTGTTATTCCATGATGACAAGGCTCTGAAAAAAATGTGTCACAATGTCCAGTCTGCAGCTGCTGTGGACACTTCAGTTAATCCAGTGTTCATTTCCATCTACAGATACGTGATATCCACAACAGCGCCTGAACACTACGAAGCTCAAAGCCACAGAGTCCACCTGGGCTCAAAGCACAGCGAGGAACAAGGGCTCATTCAGCCAGCAGCGGAAATGACACGAGTCCCCAAACAACAACTACCTTACAGGATCAACGTCCAGGGCATACAGAAACAAGCAGGACAGGGCTAATCTTTGCTAGTATTAAAGCTCAGGTAAGCTGAGGAATTCCCTGAAGAATGGGAAAAGGAATTCAGCATTAACAAGCAATTGGTGAACACAGATATTTATAACACAGCTTGAGCAAAGTTTGTCTAAAACTGGCACTATTACTCACTCGGCTACAGGGACAGGTTGACTTTTTAACACTTTAGGTTTTTTTTACTCAACCGTATATTTATATATATCATTGTTAGGACAAACTTATTTTTATTTAGTGTATATAACACTGTATCCACAGCCATGAAAAGAATATAAGATAACATTCAACAGACTGTATCCATCTTTATGAGCAAACAACTGCTTAATGAAGTCATGTCACCATAAAACTGACTGTGATGCATCAAATCTGATAATGTTTGTGGAAAGAGAGCATTATTCATGCACCATAATCCTCAATCAATGTTCATTTATAGCCACTGGAGTTATTGACTCCTTCTGAATAAAAGTATCACCTTCCGAGACAAACGATTATACAGTGTAAAAAGTGAAAATGCGCAGCTATTTCTACCTGATCTGATCCATTATACTTGTGTTGGTCTAACCCGATATAGTACGTTTGAATCATATTAAATCATATTTTGCACTTTTAAATAATTCAATTAATTTGGATGTTACTACGTGAAGCATATTTTTTTACCTTTCTTGGCCTTCTTTTCAGTGTAGGTTTCATTTCATGTAGGTTTTCACATTTACTTTCAGGAAATGGTTGTTTTAAAAGTTCAGAAAACCGTGGATCTCTGCAGGTAAATCATATATAACACGTTTCGGGGAGAGATGTTTCAAATGAATGATAAGCGTAACATTTTAGAGGTTCTCAGCCGTCGAATGGTTTGGGGCTGCAAAACAAACTCAAGCCAGAGGTTGTGGTGTTGGAAAGAGGAGCATGTGTTATGCTATATATAGTGTAAATGTGCATATAATTGCATATTGCACACTATACTTGACATTTTTTTAGACTATCTTGTCAATTCTTGTGTCTGTTGAGCTTACCTTTTCCTCGACTGCAAAAGCAGGTCTTTGTTGGTCCATGGAACTGGCATCTAGATAAAAATTGATTTAAAAAAATTAAATAAATTAAATTAAAAACAAGATTAAAACTGCTGAGTGTCAGTGTAAAATAAACACATTTGGGAATAATAAAATGTTTAAATGTTCCAACAGAGAAAGTATTTAGCAGGTTAACTGATCTACAGCTATTCCAGTCTTACTTTATCAGGCATTTAAATGATTATGGCAATGCTCTCTCTCTCTTTTGTGTGTGTGTGTGTGTGTGTGTGTGTGTGTGTGTGTGTGTGTGTGTGTGTGTGTGTGTGTGTGTGTGTGTGTGTGTGTGTGTGTGTGTGTGTGTGTGTGTGAGTAACTAGAATGCATTCGTATACACACTATAATCAGTTGTATGTTCTCATGAATGAGTAAATGCATCAACACCCAGTTTCAAGTGGTATGTCAAGTGTTATAATGCATTATTGTAACCATAAATAGTTAAGAATTTGTGGTTACAATTATTTATGGAACTATAATGCATTATAAAGGGCTTTATGCATGAATTATACTTTAATGAAACCCTGCTTTATAGGCTTCAGACACAGAGCAGTGCTGCATTAAGCGCTTGAGTCTATTAATAGAGCTCGCAAATGAGATTAGTCACCTCTCTGCATGTTTACATTGTTCAATGAATTCAAGCGATACCTTTATGTAGTGTTGAGAGGTGTCTAGATAAGAGAAGATGTCTATAATAACACCCTGGCCGACCACCACTGTAAGGAGCGGTTTCAGGTGCTCTTTACCTGTTCCAGCAGGCTGTCTCAGCTCGCTCGTGTGTGGTTTGAGAATCAGGTGTTCCTCCATCTTCGGTCGAGAGGTCGTAACATTCCCGGTCTGCCTCAGTCGGGTTCGTGGAAGTCATGTTAATAGTGCAGGGATTCCTGAGCGCATGATGTCAGAGGATCTCGCGCTCAGAGGATTACCTCACCTGCGTCCTCTACTCAACTCAACGCGACGCGACGCGACACACCGAACGCGCGACGCTTCGTTCATAACAACACAGCGGCACTGCAGGGAGGCAGCGAATATAACTAGAAGAGTGAGCGCTTTCGAAAGGGCTCCAGGAAAGACATGTTTATTAGCGGTAGGCCTATAGCCTGTTGTTTGGCGGCGGCGGCGCGTTGCTTCCAGACAGTGTAAATAACATTAGATGCGCACTCCAGAATATGACTTACAAAGCGAGTTTGCATAGTGAAATGATTTCTATTTTTTTCTCATTGCCGGTGTTACACCGAATTTTGTGACCAACCGTATATAATACTAGGCTATATAATAGCATGCTCTAGATGCGTTCACACGGGAAAAGTAATCGCGTCCAAGAACAGTTCGACGGAACGCACTGAAATGGATCAGAACAGCTTTTTTTTTCTTTTTTTTCTTTTTTTTTTGCCGATTTTTATTATTAATCGGAACCGTTCACATATAGTGATTTCAAAACCAGTTGGCGCAGCAGAATGGGCCATCAGGGTACAACTGGGCTAAAGGCTCACCTTTGTATGATTACAGAACAAAATATATAATTATATGTTTGTATTGAACATTTATTGAGCAACAGATTTTGTGTGAAAATAGATCATAAAAGTGGTTTATTTAATTTAAAAATCTTATAAATATATGAGATTGTAACGTGGGCCTTTTACTCCACAGACACACGGGGTGAAACCAGCATGTATGGGCCAAGAGACACACAGTAGCCAATTGATACAAATACTTTAGCTAAAATAATATGTTTTTAATAATGTTAATTGCCTACTTGTTCAAAACAATCACTTTAGCAAAGTTTGCACTATTTTCTGTTTATTTTGATAAATAAAATAATTTATTTTTATTCAATAAATATACTGTCATCAAAATATGTTAATATAAAATATATTTTAAAAATTCAAAAACTAAATTATTTAAAAAAGTAACAATTCTGAAAGCATTGAATGAGATCCCATAATAATTTAATTTAGATTTACAGTAGTAACATTAAATCATATTTTATTATTTGATATGATTAATATCATATTTTTAAATATGATGATTTCATTATACCCAACTTATTTATATAATACATGATATTGACCCACTGAATCTGAATCTAATGTCATGTCATGACAGCAACAGTCTGTCCCAACAGCAGGGGCGCATTTTACCCAAAAATACCTTTAGGATTGTTCCGTTATTGAAAAAAAATACTTTTGTCTCAAAATATAGTCAATTTTAGCGCTTTTAATTTGCTAGTTAAATCTACAACATTTTCAAAAATATTAGATCAAATTAGCGCAGAATCAGCATCTTGAAAAGCGGGTATTTGGGAAAGTGTGTGTGCCATCTAGTGGTTTAGAGGAAAATCAAATCAAGGAGCCTTTTACCCCGGTGCATCTTTAGCCCCGCTGCGCCCTGTGCGCATGTGTCCCGAAACCTGTTTATACAAGGTGAATGTTATCCTGTTATGGCATGTGCTAAAAAAATAAAATAATAATAATAAAAAAAGAAAGTTTACTTTATAGATGTTTAAAAATATATATATTAACAGCGAACGGCTTCAGTCCTGTGTGAACTGCACATGTTTTTGACTTTATATGGTGAGATGTTGAAAAATGCGTAGCAACCAAACTTGCGCTTGAGGCATTGGACATTTAAAACAGAAACGCAAGAACGCGTGTGTGAACGAGAGAGAGAGAGAGAGAGAGAGAGAGAGAGAGAGAGAGAGAGAGAGAGAGAGAGAGAGAGAGAGAGGGGAAAACTCAGCTTGAGCTTTTCTTTCCCTCTCCTTGAGGAAGCGCGCGGACCTCGAGACTCTTCCACCGTTTACCGAAGACACTCTCACTGCTCGTTCAAGTTCTTGATATCAGGAGTCAATCAGCTTTGCATCTTTGATTTGTTCCCCCTTCGATGGCTCATAGGATGAGTGTCCTGGCTCTCGGGCTCGTGAGGAGACTGTGGCAGTGATCTGGTCATGGCGTTTCCACAGGGATACTTGTACCAGTCTTCGCTGTCCCTGTACTCGTGTCCCCCGTACGGCCCCAGCGCGGTCCCGGGAGCGCGGGCTGATGATCTGGGACGGTCCTCTAGCGGATCTGCTTTCGCCCCGTACGCGTCCTCATCCTTCACAAACACTGCACTCTTCAACTCCCTCCAGTACAGTCCCGAGTCCACCGCCCCCTTCACTTCATACGGGGTGAGTTTACTTCAATAAAGACCATGTTTGACTATATTTCAGCAGTCTGGAGTTCATCAGTGTTTATTTATATTTATTATGATTATGCATTCCAGTGCCTACAGTTACAACTTTTTTATTATAGGCTAATTAAAACTATTCTATTATAAAACTAATTAAAGGTCGATTTCACTTTTTTTTTTTTATATATGTATTGCACTTATACATGTAGCTGTCTATAAAGTGTTTTTTGGACGACGCCAAAATTATTATTTTTTTTTTTACCCTTTATTAAAGTAAATTAATTAGCTTACATTTGTTTTTGCACTTTAAACTTTCATTGGGAACGCAGTAAACAAAACCCTTCCAAATATAGTTAACGAATAGTGTGCATTAATTGCGGAATTTACATCCTATCCCTCGGAATATTAATTGTTTTCATTTAGTTTTATTTATTTATTTATTTTTCCCGTGGGGAGCTTTCATATTAGCATGCCTCATCATTAGATCATTGTGTAAATCTAATCTTTTCAGTGTGATTAAGTTCATTTTTATCACGTTCGGTTAATATTCCAGAAGCTCCCTGCATGCCATATTTGAACAGTATAGCCTAACAAGAAAAGTCTAAACAAACAGATCATCATGGAAAACAGATAGCTGTGCTTTCCTCCTCTATTATAATCTTTATGAATTCATTGCCCAGGGCTCCCCATATGAGTCTTCTCCAGGCATGCCGGGCTCCATCGGCTATCACCCGTACGCCGGTCCCCTGGGCGCGTACCCGTTCGGAGACCCCGCGTACCGGAAGAACGCGACGCGCGACGCCACCGCCACCCTGAAGGCCTGGCTCAGCGAACACAGGAAAAACCCTTATCCCACCAAGGGCGAAAAGATCATGCTGGCCATCATCACTAAAATGACCCTCACTCAGGTGTCCACCTGGTTCGCCAACGCCCGGAGGAGACTGAAGAAAGAGAACAAGATGACGTGGACGCCACGGAACAGGAGTGAGGATGAAGACGAGGAGGACAGTATTGATTTAGAGAAAAACGATGAAGACGATGAGCCGCTCAAAACAGCCGAAACAACACAGACGACCAAAGATTCAGGTGTTCATTTCCCACCATTATTATGTGCGCGTGGTTGTATTGTTATTATATTTCGTATAAAAAATTTAATATAATTTTTGAACATATGTTAGTGACAAATAAGGTTGTATGAGATGACAAGGTGAAATCTTTTTTCTGGTTTAAAAAATGAAATGCAATTATTGCATGAATACACATGAGTGCAACTTAATCATAATTTTCAATAATTGTAATAATAAACTTCTGGAACTTGTGAGTCATGAATAATACTTTTTAATATTTAGTGCCTTTTCATGAAAAAAATTGTAATATCTATTTTTTTTTAAATCAATCAATAATGACCTTGACAAAACAGTCATGAGGGTCTACAGGGGTTCTCTGTAATATAGGCCTACAATTTCCTGTTTTATTTCTTCTCCTTCTTTTCTTGTCACGCGATGACAGAATAATCTCTGTATGATTAAACCACATTGTCTTCATTTGGCGGACGAACGTTTAGTAACAAATCATATAGAATATCTATGCCTAGTAGCCAATAACAAATAGGCTACAATAACACAATATTTTATTTAAAAAAAAAAAGATTTTAATTACACTTTTTTTTGTCTGACAAGTTTTAGGCCTACATGTGTTTTTGTTTGTTTGTTTTTTGCCTTCACATAAATCTTTACCTCCCTTTTAAAGTCTCACAAAAAATATTTAAAACATACTTTTTATTGTAGCCTATTTTTAATAACTCGATTGATTCGGGGAAAAAAGGAGCATCTGTTGTTGTTTTGTGTTATTTATAATATTAACGCACGCGCCTTTTGTCATTCCATCGCAGTTGACGACGAGCGCGCGGGAGATCGCGACGACGCGGCGGAGAGCGTCATCATCGACTGTGAGGAAGAGGAGAATCGGACAGTCTCTGAGTCTCCGGTGCCCACGACCTCCTCTCCCCAAAACGAGCTGAGTGAACCCAAGACGGCCCTCAGTGAAAACTGCAACGCCACATCTGTCATTCATCCTGCAAACCCGACCCCTAAACCCAAACTGTGGTCTCTCGCTGAAATCGCTACCTCGGATAAGAGAGCCGACGCGTCGTCGCCCGCCGGGTCCCCCGCGCACTGCCCCTTCCCCCCCACACGTTTCTACTACACGTCTCCGTTCTACGCGGGATTCACGAACTACGGCGCGTTCGGCTCCGCGTCAAACTCAACGCTTCTGAACGGGATTAACCAGACTGTGTTACACAGAGCGAGGGACAGCAAGCTGACTCAGGAGATGAGCAAAGATCTCTCGTTTCAGCACAGGAGGCCGAATGTTTAGTGCTGGTGTAGCTATTTATTAAAAGCTATTATTTCTGGTTTGAACGGGATTTCTCAGTGTGTGACGAACGGCAAATGAAAATCTCCGATAAAGCATACAACTTTTTTAATATTTAAAAAGGAAATGGTATTGAAATATTCTTTTTCTTTAAATATCTATTGTAAAATATTTGTGCAAGAGGCCAAAGTACTAATTTAAAAGATTTTTGTAATCTCAATCAGCTGTTAAAATGAGTTGAGTTATTGTTTTAACGGATCTTTGCACATTACAAACTTTGATCGTGTGCCATCTTGTCATATCGAGGGGAAAGATCTTTTTTCAAGCAAATTTCCTAATGCATATTAATGCATCAGTGGTATTTTATTTGTGCCTAGTAAAGTATGCATATGCTCTCTTGAAACTTTAAACACATAAATCACACCCATTTTATGAAGAGATTTTGAAATAGATATGTGTTTATATGAACAGAAGAGGAACTACAGGGTTGGCATCAGGTCCATTATCATGACTGTCTCTGCTCTGAAGATATCAGTCAAGAACATTTAGTAGCTGCATTTTCTTTTCTTTCTTTTTGAAGCCAAGCTATTCTTCACATCATCATATTCTGACCCCTTACGGATTATTCTATCATCTGTTCTTCACAGAATGGTGTGCAGTGCCTTCCTGATTTGCTCTCAACTGTGCTACACCTACATGGACTCAAAGAAAACACTCAGTAACTGTAACCATGGCCTCCTGCAGGCATAATACACAGGATAAATTGTACATTTAAATAGCACAAGTCAACATTTATAGCAGGGGGATTATGGGACAGTACTCTTAAGTGGAGGAGATATTAAATTTATGCTCCATAAAGCATCTTCTCATGAAAAGTGTGTTGCTTTTTTCCTGCGATACGGAAAGAGCGAGGGGCTAAAAATGTTCAAAGACCATTTTAAAAAGGTATTAAATGTGTAAATTCAAAATTTAGTAAACTCTTTGCAAGAATGACAGGATTAGCACAGATTCCCCATTCCTGCAGTCCGACATCAACAAACATCAGAGAAGCGACTCAGGCCCGCGGCTTACAGGGGGAATACAACGCTTTTGTACACAAAACCATGAAAAGAGGCAGCAAGGACTTGAAAAGCTCCCCAATCCCTCCAGTAAATTCCAAGTTAGGGTGTATATTTATACTCGGCGCAATGCTATTTCACAATTCAGTGAATTCAAAGCTTTGTAACTGAAGAAGCTCCGTCCAAACTATCCAATCATCTTGTGACCAATGTCACATTCAACGCAGTCATTTTATCGTTTCATTGCTTTACAAGGGGTTTTAGGGCAGCTAGAGATGAGTTTTCTTTCGGTCTCTTTCTAGACGTGGAAACACAAAATATCCCCAGTAATTGCTGTAAAATGGGTTCTGAGCGCACAGCTGATACACTTACTTCTAATACATCTTTCATCTAGCTCTGTTATTGCCAGCTGTTTAACATGCTCTTATACAGAGGCAATGTATCTCCAGTTTTAATAACATGTAATGTGTTCTTTGTAAAAAAAAAAAAAAAAAAAAAAAAACCTTCAACTGGCAAGGTATCAACATCTGATACTGTACATCAGGGATTTTTTTTTCAGGGATATGACAAGAAAAATCTGATAACTTTACTACAAAACAAGTTTGTAGAAATGTTTTCTCTCTCAAAGATAGACTTGCACTGAATTTTCTTGTGGAAATATCTTCTAATATTCCTACACTTAAAAAATAAATGTTCTTTATGACATTGATGTTCCCATTAACATGGCATCCTTCCACTGCACAAGAGTGGAAAAAGGTTCTTTAGATTTTTAAAAATGTTCTTCACATAAAGAAATAAATGGTTTTATTTAGAAACGTTTCTTCTTTGGCACCTCTGCAAAAAAAAAAAAAAAAAATGTGGAAGGTCTAATTTTAAGAGTGTGTCATAAATATCAGTCTATGAATAGTGGACAGTCCTAGAGTGAGAGAAAATCTGTGAAAAGCTCGTCCACTCTTAATCAATACAGGTGGGCCGTTCTGAAGCATGCACGCTTTTGCTCTTAACTAAAGGCTTTTAAAAGCATTGATTTGGAGCCGATCAATGGGGTCTGAGGGACTGTTGTCCTGCAGTGAGAAGATACTAACAGTTGATGAACCCAACTCTTCTGGAGTTAAACCATGATTGGCATTTATTAAATGTTTTACTTTTTTGGGGGGGGGGGGGGGGGGTGCATTGATAAATGTTTCTCTTTATTTAAACTCGTTCCCAATCATTATGTCTCATTGAGTGGTTCTCAACTGGTGGGTCGTGGCCCAAAAATGGGTCGTAGGTCAGATCTGTTCTCAAACAGCAGGGGAACAGATGATGTGAATGTAAATGCAACTTAACCATAATCGTGCGTAGAATAGAAATGATTCTCATATTGTCATGTGTTGTCAATGATACACTTTCCAATCAAATCAGCAATTTGTGGCAAATTCATCTGTCATTTGGTTGAAGCTATATACTGTAGTCCAATTATGCAGATGGAAACAGGTGATGTTTCTTTTTTGAGAACCATGAACAAAAAATAAATATGGTAAAATATAAAATGTAAGTAACTTGCAACCATATGAACAGGTTTGTGTTGAGCACAATGCGTTTTATGTGAAGGCGGGAAACCCTCGAAATTCAAAAGATAAACAACTTCAAAATGTATTAATTTATTAAAGAACCTATTCAGCCTATGTCATGTAAGTAATTCTGCATATTGCTGGGTGAATGCAGTTCATGGTTATTTGATTTTAAAGACATTTTTTGTATAATACACAATATTATATATCTGAGTGCTGAAGCAACACCATTGAGAAGCACTAACAGCGTGATTCCCATTTAAGGGTGAATTATTCTTGCCGTTATCATTCATTCTCCTAACAAGCACACCCTCCTCCACTGTATGATTGTATTACACACTGACAGTCCTCCAGGCCTTTGGCAAATAGATTTCATTTAGGGTTGAAAATGGCCAGTTACGCTGATGGCTCAATTGACTTAATAATAGATGGGAGGTAGTCTCTAAAATAATATTGACTCAAGCAGTCCCGCACGCTGAGGAGGCTCAGAGAGGAGGCGTTTTAAACTGACAGCTGCTCCAGCCTCAGGGCTCGTCTTTAATTGAAAGCATCATTAGGAGCCTCGGAGTCCCTGAGCAACTGCAGTCCTCGCGCGCAAATAACGCCACAAACCACACACGCGCCCGCGTCGACGCGTGCCACAGTCAATGAGAGCCTCGCGCGCTGACGGATGATTGGCTAATTAAGACATGTCATCTCACATTGTCTTTGTGTGTTTGGTTATTTACATCAAAGACTGTGAATAATTTAGTACACCTGGAGACAGGAAGCGATCCGCCCTGTTTGTAACGGGCAGAACGAATACCAGTTCTGATTGTTTAGTGTGTGTGTGAAGTGAATTGAATTGAGCATAATAGTGCCTTGTGAATAAAAGTAGCATGTTAATAATTTAAATATAGTTTGACTACAATATAATGAAAGCATGTAAGGGTTTAAAGCATGTAAACCCTAATGCTCAAAATAATTAATTGGCTTGAGTATAAGCTAAACTTAAATATGTGGAAGCTGTAGGACCATAAAATGTGCGTCCAATCATTGCATTCGGTTCGAATGCAATGATTGGACGAACATTTTATGGTCCTTTGCCTTCCACAGATGAGATATATATATATATATATATATATATATATATATATATATATATATATATATATATATATATATATATATATATATATATATATATATATATTATATATATACACACACACATTTAGATCACTTAAGTTAGTGATTGTTATCAGGATATGAAGAGACTTTCAAGCAGCATAACAAAAAATGTTTCTGGAACAAATCATCTACCCTGCATTTAAACATATACAAATTCACTTACACAAATACTTCAAGTTAAGAGCAATTAAAATGTATGAGAACAAAATAAAATTCTGCCAGTTCTGCTTACTTAACCTTTGAATTTCCTAACTTAAAAAAAATATTTATTTAGCTGATTACCTCAAACGTTTTGAGTTTTGCCAACTTATTTGAGTTTACAGTGAATAAAGTGTTGACATATTATGATATGATGATGTCTGGAGGATAGAATTCCCCAAAATCATTCTAGTTAATGCACTTTTGAACAGGGTGTGGACAAAAACCACTAGAGAAATCAAGCAAATCTAAATCTTATGGTGATAGGCTACTCAGAGAAATTTTAACAGGATCCCAATGTGAGACAAATAGCCCAGTCTTCTCCACTCATAATCAGTTCATATGTACTTTTCTGTCTGATTGCATTATTTCGTGTAGGTATATTCTTTAAACAGCACTGAGCTGAAATCACATTAATATAAAGTGCACGAAAAGTGCATCTGAGATGAGATTAGCGCGCATCTTTACACCGCGAGGAACACACGAAGCATTTGCTGCAACACACTGACTTTGTAAACTAATGCATTCATCTCATCTGTTAGAGCATTTAGTTAAGCTGAAGGAAAGAGAATGTTATCCGGGAAGCCGGAACAAAGTTTGAAAGGCAGCGCTCGCAGGTTTAATATCGCTATATCACAAGCACTCCCGCATTACATCTGTAAAGCAACGCATTCAGCAAGAACAATTGACAGAGTGCCTCTGTATTCACAAGGGTTGAGTTATCATATTAAAAATACATTTATTCTAAGTCAATTTTTGAGATTGTTTGGCAGTGCTGGAAACAATAACATCATGGAGGACTCCATATTCCTGCCAGCACCCTGGGGTAGCACTATATTTCTTTTTGATGTGATTAAAACACAATGATGAATATGGTTTGCTTTGTAGTTGAATAATGTCTGAGAAAGCGAGACTGCGCTAGTGAAAGGATTCCTTCATCTCAAATGGAAAGACACAAATATATGATTACATTTTTATCTATTCTGAGAGCGCTTTAGGTGATTTACAGTAAATAGTGCGGATAAAAGTTTTACATATATTTGAGGTTGCAGGTATTACCAGCAGCGGCTCATCCATTTTAATATTAGCCAAGCTGTTTTTATTATAGCAATTTTTCTTTTTTACTTATAGGCAATAGATGGATGGATTATTATTGAATGGAGGCAGCCTTTTCCAAACATCTCGATTCAAGTTATAGTCACCTAGGGAGACTACTTAGCAAACAAACCAGGCAGGAAACGGCAATGAATTAATAATCAAAAAGCGTATGAAAGCCGTCAGAGAGATGTTACCCGGCTTGTGACAACTTTGCCAGATACTGCATTCATGAAAACACAGGAATTGCAGAAAGGAGCCGTGTCACCGTACGAACCTCTGGCGACCTCAAAGACTGGCTTTGCTTCCAGAGAAAGGTCTCCTAAAAAACTGAATAAAGGAATCAGATTTGTCAAGTTCTACACAATATTTGTGACTAAATTTGTTTAGATAAAATACATATGCCACCTACAACTGAAAACATGACATTCAGAACCACTCCTAGTGTTTTATTATAATGCATTTGTCACAGATATTTGATTTTTTTATCCTAGTTTTGGTTTCATGGACTTTTAGTTTGTATTCATTGGTTTCCTGCTCTCCTTTGTCTAGTGTCCTGCCACTTATTAGTTGACATGGAGAGTAATTTATTCAGCACAGGTGTTTGCCATAATTTTCCTCGTTTGCTATGTATTTTATTCACTGAAAGCCACTCTGAATGAGAGCTACAGAAGTAGATGTCTACAACTGAAAGAAAAAAAAGGGAGTAGTTTTACTAGGGTGTTTTCCAGGCATTGCAATGCACACATTTAAGCTCATCGCTACGCTTGTTGCTTACTGGTCTGACTTAAAATAGCTCTCTATGGTATTTCTATTTCTGTGATATGATCTTTTTTCTTCAATAACTTCATTTCTATAGATGCACCAACATTATAGTCAACTGAAAATAGCAGAAGCCAGAAAAAAAAGAAGCCATTTTAGCCAAAATCATTGACCGAAACCGTTTGCGCTTCTCCAATGACGAGTTTTGACTATGAGTGTTCATGTACACAATGTCGATAAGCTACAATAGGTAAATATGTCAGCAGTGTGGACACACTTCACCGTGACCAAACATGATGCTATCCGCTTGTTAATTTGTGACATGACGAATACTGTTTCAAGTGAGAATACGGTTTCAACAGCTGTTTATAAGCACTATTCATTCATAGCACACCTTTAGGCTAACCTTTTAAAGCACTGTGTCCCAGACACCAATATTTTAACAATTCATTTTAATATTTTAATGATTTATTAAAGTTGAAGCACTGTTTAGCCAACTGAGATTTCACTATGGAGATATCCTAATCATGATTTTTGGGGAACGTTAGAGTAATGTTACGATAACGTTAGGAGAATGTTAGTCTAATGTCTACAAACCAAAAACTAATGTTCTGTTATAAGAGAACTTTCCTGCATGGCTAACCAAAAACAAACCTTAAAAAGAAGTTCCTGCGAACCAAAAACTATAACGTTCTGGAAATCAAATATTGTTTGCAGGCTTAGCACTGCCTATGTTGTTCGCTTTTGCTTTTTCTACCATTGGGTTGAATCGTTCTAAGAACGGTAAAGAATAGTTCCAGTTATATTTACACTTGAGCTTAGTTCAGCACAGCACGATTACAAACCGCTCTCGGCCTGGTATTCTCAGCATGGTTGGCTAACCGTGTCGAACCGTTCTGGTAATGTGTGTAGTGATGTCTCCACTCAGGATTGTTGCCTGGCTACCAGTTTCTTTGTAGCTGGTCAAGTGCGCTAACTGAGCAAAGCAAACACAAGTTAATAATAGATTTGTCCAGGCAAAATATCGAGAGGTTGTTCAATGGCAGTACTATGACTGGTTTATTAACTACACCCTGAACATCATCCTGAGTTTAATTACCCAAATATTTAAAGGGGTGGTTGATTATGATTTCACTTTTCTAACTTTAGTTAGTGTGTAATGTTGCTGTTTGAGCATTAACAACATCTGCAAAGTTACAACGCTCAAAGTTCAAAGCAAAGTGAGATATTTGCTTTTAAAGAAATCGCTTTTTAAGGACTACAACAAATGGCTGGTAGGAACATGATATTCCTCCCGGGTTAGTGACATCACCAACCCTATAATTTACATAAACCCCACCTCGGGAACGAGATTTATAGATTATCATGACAGAATATGCTAATCAATGACTAGAAGATAACTACACAAAAGCTACATAAATTCATCAACTAACCATTTAGAAATGTCCTGTTGCTTCTACATGTTGTCACTTCTTCTTGAGTCTCTTCATCATTGTCTGACTCCGGTTTAAACATAAACATTGGCATTTCCAGTGCATGTCTGTGTGAGGTAAAAGGACAACGAGCTCTTGAAGCTCCGCCCCCTGTGCTGAGAGCAGCAGCTCATTTGCATTTAAAGGGACACACACAAAAACGGTGCGTTTTTGCTCACCCTCAAAAAGTGACAATTTTAACATGCTATATAAAAATATCTGTAGGGAATTTTGAGCTAAAACTTCACATACACACTCTGAGGACATCAGAGACTTATTTTACATCTTGTGAAAAGGGCATTATACCACCCCTTTAACCACACCACACTTCGATTTTCAGTTAAATTAAAACTTAAGGTGCGTTTACACTTGTAGTTCAGTTCTCTTGGTTCTTTTGGTCCGGACCAAAAAATAAAATGATACTAAATTATTTAGTCCTGGTTCGCTTTAGCCTGGCTAACGTCAGACCTCGTCTCATTGAGACGTGGTCTGGGAACCACATGTTCATTTTCTCGTATTTGAGGCGTGGTTTACGAATGCCCAGAGCCGTTTATTGGGCGCTACAAATGTCTATCAAATGCGCCTGTACGTAGCTCATAGCCAATCGTTTCAATTATACCAGATGACGTATGTAGAGCGACAGAAATTCGACGAGGAAGAAGACGAAATAAACTTGCGTTCTTAGAACACTACCTAAGGCTGCATCGAAAGGTGACTTTTATGACGTATAATTTGTGACGGTACTTGTCGAACATCCAAAACAATTCTGTATGCTGAGTTAAATTTGCTCGCTGTATGTGTATACATATGATGGAGCTGACAACTCGTGAAGAGCATATAAAATGTGTAAAGGAGACGGATCGAGACCCATCTTTTCAACTACCTCAGTCTGCTTGTTTGGTGGCACCAGGGTTCAGATGGCAGTGTTCACACTTATTCAAATGAACCGCACTATCAGAGCAATCGCACAAAAGTTTGTTTTAATCGAACCAAACCAAGCTAAGTATGAACACACCCTTAAATTTCGGTTTTGGTGTTTCATAAAAAAAAAAATCATATAATTGTAAAGCATTGTGCATCACAGTTTTCTTCTCTGCTTGTGTGTATAGGGTAATATTTCCGCCTGTTGGCTGTTGTTAGCTGTAGGCGTCTGTGGTCATGTCTGTGAGTATCTCCTGCTGCGAGAAGCTCGAGGACCAACAGCTGTCAGGATCTGTTCTTTGCCAGCCAACCCTCTCACAGTCATTTTTCACCCCAATAATCCATCTCAACTGCCCCTAATCTGTACCA
This sequence comes from Leuciscus leuciscus, assembly GCF_965113295.1. Classification (NCBI taxonomy): domain Eukaryota; kingdom Metazoa; phylum Chordata; class Actinopteri; order Cypriniformes; family Leuciscidae; genus Leuciscus; species Leuciscus leuciscus. Next base: position 8,174,960 of record NC_138724.1, on the reverse strand, counting down.
ACTGCATCCTAGTGTTCTGATGCCTTACCTCCAGCAATCCACACACTGAACGTGGATTCAATCTGCAGTGAACGTTTTCTGTGTTGGTTGGCAACATCAAATCACAAACATACACCATTATTACAGACATACCCCCTACGATGCCTCCCCTCTCCCACCCAATCCATCTCTCTCCGGGATCTGGCAGTGACATATGTTATCACACCACTGTTTTTCCAGTAACCCGCGAGTCGCTCCTCTCATACATCCTTTGCCCTGCAGTCACTGAGAAGAACAACATGCACTATAAATCACACATAATATAGATAGAACGTCAAATATACACACGTGTGATGTGTGAAAATTCTTAGTGAAACCCCAAAAAGATATATTTTTGTGATCATGGTCCAAATAAAATTAACATCATTTTATGGACAAAAACATATCTTCGTGTGTTTCCCATGAAGAAAGAAAGTCATAAAGGGTTGGAAAGACATAAGGGTGAGTAATTGATGACAGAATTAACATTTTCAGCTGAATTAGGTATTAAAGGGGACTTATAATGCAAAATTGCCTTTTAAATAGTTTTTGAACATATTTATGCATGTGTCTGCAGTGTGTGCACACAACCACCCTATTGGGGTAAAAATCAATCCACTCCGTTTATTATTTTCCCCCATAAATGTGAAACTTGTCTCAATATGAGCCGTTCAGGAATGTGCTCCAATGTGTCACATTAGGCCCCGCCCACGACTGTGACAGAATCTACCTCATTAGCTTAGCTCCGCCCCTGAGTGAGCTGTATACAGTCCGCCATGTTTATCTGCTCATCAGAGCATTTAACAGCAGAATTCAAGAAATGTATTCTCATTAAAGCTACTAAAATTATTCAGTCAAGAGCAGTGAGTGACTTTTCGTTTTTCATTTGTTGTTTGATTCATATTTGCAGCATATAGAGCAATTGATACTGTATATTATGCTGCATTCACTTCAATACACAGATGTAATATACATACCCATGCGATTTCTTTAGTTGCTGTTCACGTTCACAGACATAACCTTGTGTGTATTTGACAGTTTAAGCAATACAGAAATTAGAGACTTATATTACATATTGTAAAAAAGGGGATAATAGGTTCCCTTAAAGGTTTTCTGAAATGACATGACAAAATGTAGACTTTTTTTAGGGAGTTTACGTCCTACTTGAGCTGCAACTGATCATAATCTATACATTTGGCCTCCGATTGATTCCATCTGAATTGCTGCCACAGGCCGGAGAGTTCACAGCTCTTACCTTTTATTCCGCTTTCACATCTGTCGTTTTTATTATTATTTAAAGTGACAGCGAGAGCGTGTGGGTGTTACCTAGTAACAGTTCCCTCGACTCCTGGTATTTACATCTAAAAAGTGAATCCTTGATGAGACGAGGAATATCAAAGACAACCAAAGAAGTGTGGAGTTTTTAATAATGTACCACCTGTTCTAAGCAGAGGCGTCAGAATGTCATGGGAGTTTTTAAAGCGTATAAATTCAGAATGAGGCAAGGTAGACATCTATAATCATGAATATGTGGCATTACTGTCCAAACCATCATGATATTAGGGGGAGAAACTTTTAAGTGTGCTAGTATATCCAGGGAAACATTTCTAGTCTGTCTGAAAGGCAGTCCTTTGAGAAATAATGATAGGTCACGGTTTATGTATGCCTCTACGTCTTTTCAATTTGAGGCCCTCTTTTGTGTATTGTGTGTTGTACCTTCTAACCCCTGGCATTTTGAGCGTCTAGCTGTGCCATGTTGCTAGTCTGTCGATGGGGTGGTGAATATACCACCCTCTTCTACTGAAGATCACACAGCAGGTACGAAGTGCCATGGGCGGCATTGAGGGGGTCCACTATAAGGTACATGACATTTGTGGTTTTTGCTACACACTGATGCTGGCGTCCCTGCTGATAGCTGTGCCTTTTACTGAACAGTATACCATTAAGCTACATAAAAGCATTTGAAAAATAAGATAAAGAGAGAAAGGGAAATAAGCATCTATTGTACGTAATAGAAATACATTTAAGAATGAGGATTAATCACCAAGCCTGAAAACAAATAGTCTTTTGTGTCTACGTCACATGTCGCCTCCTGGAAATGTCCTATGAAGCGATGACCAACGCTATGCCTCTCTGGGCTCAATTAGTTTTGTCTGATGGGTTGATCTGTCCGGCAGATCAGATGCTAATAGACCTGAGCAGACAAGCCCAGACCCGGCACAGGTGTTACTTAGCATGGGGTCTGTCATCTACATCAAAAGGACACCTTTGACACTCCACATAACTTACAGATCCTTCTGCTGCCACCAGAAAGGAAGAACAAAAGAATAGGCTTGAAAGAGGAATCAATAGGCATATGGCAATTAATAAAACATTTTCCCACTGAATTCACTACAGAGGGGATTTCTTTGTTCTATTTCCACAAAAGAAGGAGACTAGACAGAGCAGATCACTAGATGTTGTTTAAAATATCGCTCTTCGGTCAAATTCTTGTAGCTGCCAAAAGGAGTGGACATGGACTTTCTTGTGCCTTGAGTATACAGATTGTAACAATATTTCCCAAGAAGATTCTCTGTGAATATAGCATCACTTAACCGATCAGCTAATGCAGGTGGCTCCTGCTTTGGAGAGAATAATGAGCATTGCATTACACTAATGAATGGTGTACTGGGTATAAATCAAGAGTAAAGATTCAGACACTCCTGTAGGATTAAGAGTCGCAGAGACATTGAATCACAATGATCCGAGGGACAAAGCAGGGTCACAATGATAGGAATGGCCAGGGCAGTTATATGTGTGACCATTAAGGGTCATACACTAACAAAACTATTTGAGAAATTTGGGGAAGGTGACCTCTGGCACTGTGGTGGGATTACAAACCCCTAACCTCCACCTCATGGCTTATAAATGTGGTCCTGCAGACGGGCAATACCGAGGATTACAGTGGAGATCCAGTATTTTGGATGATATCTAAACCTCTCAGGAACACTGAGGACTGTGGCCCTTCGAGTCCACTAGGTGTATCATCTACCAAAGTCTGAGATCTAGGATATCCTTGAGTAAATAAGGGTTACATGGGCAAGTCTCTATAGAGGTCTACAAAACAAGTCTCCACAAGCAGATGGAGCCACAGGTTTCAGAAGGAGACGTTCATCAACCAATGCAGGAGATGTGACCAATGAAACATTGATTCATTTGGAAGTTAAAAGGACCTACATACCTGGGACTGAATTTGTGGGTGCAGGATAACCTTATTAGTTGTAGATCTCTTGTAGACAGGCAGATTTGATAAACTGTTTGAAATGAGGGTGCTGGTGATTGTTTAATTGCATATCTGGCACAGTGACGAAACCTTGTTGAATTGTTGTATTGTTAAAACTGACTACAATGCGACCTCAGAAATCTACACATCTCCAGGTTTAGCTTGCTCATCTAGACTAGGAAATAGGACTTATAAATATTATTTATGAAATGACCTCCATACTCAAGATATAAGCCAAGAACCTGATGGACACAATCTGATAGGCTGGCTGTTATACAAGTGAATGAGAAGATCTGGATAGAAGATTGCTTATGCACAAGCTAAGCTAACATGATCATAAAACATTAACATCATATAAATGCCTAAACTGACAAATGTTACAGAGAGAAATGTCGACCCAGGACGAGTTATATGACTGTGAAACTTTGGGGGTGTTGATGGACTCCAGACCTAGTCTTTGACAAAAATCAATGTGATTTTCTTAGCTTTTTGTACAAAATGTTGCTTTTTTTCATTTTTATTAAACTTACACACATTCCAGTGTTGATAAAAAAAAGAATCAATGAATGTATGTTTGTTTGATTAAAAGCAGAGGCTCTGTGCTTTCTATTGATATATTTTGTTCACATACAGTAATCATACAGTAAAAGGTTTGCTACTTTTTTTAATGAAATAGGCCATGCTGCATTGTGTGATAAACTTTTTCAGATAAACCCACCTCTGAATGGCATATAAAAGATGCAATCTTAAAATGAGCATGTTGGTCAGACAATTTCTAAGTGTCCTAAGTGAGTGTTTCTTGTCTATAATAAACTTAAGGTGGACTGAACCGAATTCTGTCTGGCTCTGCGTGACATAAATTGACAGAAAAGTAATTTTTTGAGAGTCAAGCTGGAATGGAGTAATGTTTAGGGATAATCAAAATATAAAACTCTGATTGTACTAGTTCTATCAAATAACTTTGTCAGACCTGTCAAAACCAAGTTAACATTCAAGAGCAATTAAACAGCTACTTGTAATTCATATGCCACTCAACCCTTATACAAGTACACAAGCACATACACACATCACTACGCTGTCCTCTTATCCAAAGAGAGTCTTGACTGTGGGGAAACAGCTTAGGATAAAGTTAATCATGCATATAATTGGGTTTTGACTCTTGTGTCTGCAGGGGCCTGACCTGCCGGTATCAGGATGAGCAGCCCATCACCTGAGTGATTAACACATGTAAATGAACACAGCCCATAATTATAAGCCACGTTTACCTCCTCTCGAGATGATGAGTTTGGACTCTCTGCAGATAGACATAACTCACGGATACATATCGAAGCGGAGTTTGAAGAAGAAGAGGGATTAATTTAGGGCATGCCCTCGGCGAGAGAAAGCTCACAATAGCGTAACACATAAAACTTACAAAACAATGTGGGAAAATGTCAAGGCCAAGTATCTCTGAGGAAGAGAAACCCGCATGTGCTTTTCGGACAAGGCCACTCTGTCGTAGCTTTCATATTCGAACACAAGCCTCACAAACAGTTTAATTATGAATCACAAGCTTGAGCCATACAGGACCATGACAAGTTCAGGCACCCAACACAATGCCTACTGCATAATTAAAGACTGCAATAGATGGTGAGAGCTTCCAAAACATGAATTTACGGACTGTGCGGTGGCCCTCATGTGTGTGTTTTCCATTAAAATAATGTTTTTGTGCCTCCCCAGGGAATAATTAAGAATGAGTCAGGATGGTCAACTAGGCAATCAATTGGGTTGACAAGTTTATCTAGATAATTTCTTGGCGATGCTTTAAAGGGGAAGGCAACCTCTCGAAGAAGCTTGGCGCATACTTAAAGCATGCTGTGTTTAACTGACAATCTGCATGGTATAAATCTCCCTCTGAGATCCATCTCCTTTACTGCTAACTATAGCCAATGCACCACTATTGTAACTAATAGGTCTACTAAGAGTTTTCCAGCATTTTACACCATGAGCAAGATGTGGCAAGTTAAAAATGGTTTTAAAAATCACATTCTTGCCGTTTTAGATGCATCTGATCAGTGTCTGGCGGACATGACCCTTAACCAGTCCGACAGGGTTTCCTTACAGGTGAAATTTATCATTTTACTGTCGCCATCAGCACCCAACAGAATTGTAATTTGTATGTTCTCATGGCCCAGTCATAACATTGGCTCAAGCAATGCCCTGACACAATAGAGCTGTTTACTGGTCTGGGCTGAGTTTAAGCCTGAGTAGAGTGTAGAACGATTAGCAACAATGATCTCTATGATCAACTTAGCTCACAATGCTTTTGAGAAATGCAGCCCTGGATGCTTTTAACCTAAAAAATGCTATAAACGCATACTGCAACAAAAACTTTTTCCAATGCACAAAAAGAAGAAGACCATAACAACGGTTACAAACCGAGATAGGGTTTCTTGAATACACGCACAAAGAGAGTTCGTCTTGTAGTAATTGCCAACAGCATTGCCACAGCCTTTATGAGATGCTAATCCAGCCACCCTCTTGTCAGGGACAGAGCTTGAGCAGCGGCAAAAGCAGTTTGTTGTCCTGTTCCCGTCTGGCAAGCTTGACATTTCCCCCTTCTGCTTTTGTCCCCTGGCTCCCCTGGCCCTCCTCGAGGGGTCTATTTAGTGTGAGTCTCTCTCGGCACTCTTGGATAATCTCATCAGAGAGTGGGATGCTGGGGGTGTATGTAAATCCACATCTGTTACGTCCTCTGCAGGGAGAGAAAGCCGCTGGAATGCTCATTGAACCTGGTCTCGCAACCCACTTCCATATGAGTGGGGACCATGACCTCAGTTGGGATGCAAACACAAGAGTACATGCGGCACCTGTCTTCTGAGACAGTACAAATTATAGAGCGTCTGATGGGTAACATATTGAAGTCTTCTAGCTGAGATCACCATGGATGTGCTTTAAGGGATAGTTCACCCAAACATTCTGTCATCATTTCCTCAACCACATGTTACAAAATCACATGATCAAATTATTTTCTGTGGAACACAAAAGAAGAGATTTCTTTATTGCAGTTTTGAGCTTTCTTCCGGGAAGAAACAAGTCACAATATTCCTAATTAAAATAGTTTACGTCTAAGAGAAACGCAAAATAAAGGGACGGGGCCTGGCTGAGTTGAGTTAGTAGTGTATTAAGATGTGTTTTGGTCGATCAGATCACAAGTAGACGAGGGACCAGCCGAACACTGTGAGTGTGTGTTAGAAATCAGGAATGGAGATTGAAGACAAAAACGTACCAAGCATAATGTTCTAACCAAACTTGGGTCTTCAGCCAATAAAGTTTAAATCTCGTTGGCTAGTGCACTTCCCATAATGTTCACGCATGAGGTCAGCAGGCGGAGAGAAGACGGTCTTATGTGGCTGTTTGAACACATTCATACCACATCAATTCGGTCGAATGCATTTTCAACTACCTCTGGAAGTGGTCGAAAGTGGACAAGCTCAAAACACCCCGTTTACCTCGTCCACTTGTGATCCGATCAAACCAAAACGCACCTTAATACCAGGTGTAAACAGGGCTCAAGATATGCTGGTTTTTCCACCCTGACCCTGGATCTAATGCAGTGATGGTAATGGGCTTTACATTTCCAAAACACACTCAAAGCAGTTGACCAATCACAACACACCGGTCCAGCCGACCAATCAGAGCACATTGTGCCTTTTGAGAAGGAGGCGCTTCATAGAGACAGAGAAGAGAGACAACAATGTCAAATATGTGGAAACATAAGGTGTTTTTTGAACATTCAACCATGAAAACCTATTCTAGTAGACCCAAAAACTAAATCAAGACTTTGTAAAGGGCATCATACTTCCTCTTTAAGAGATGAGCACAAGTGTGTGACTTAAAGTTACAATTCCAGGCATAAAAGAAGATTCTCTTTCACATTCATATCACTTTTATTTAAATAAATTTACTGTTAGTCTATGGTTATCAGTCTACAGTACTAAGCAAACACTCAACACTCTAGATTAAAACATTAAACTGCAATTTACATTTCAGAAAGGAGCGGCAGAGGGACTACATCTCCTTTGACTTCCTTCTTTCCTCAAACATGAAATAATGATTTTCTGCCAGTCTAATTACAGAGGCAACATCTGATCTGTGCTGCATCCGAGGGGGATTAACTGAAGCTCAGGCATTAGAGCTCATTACCAGCGCCACTGCAGAAATATTACATCTTGTAATTGGATGGAGAGATTTATATACTGATCAGTGGGGTTTCTCTAATAATATTGCGATTAGAGGCTTAGTTTGGACTGGGGGTTATCAGTCAGAGTAGGAGATTTTAACAGGATGGGGAAAGGAGGATTTTATTAACCTTTGACCCATAGTGAGGATGCTCACATCCCATCAGTATAAGGAAAAATAGATAATCGGCCAAGTTTACCCAAATTGAATTGAATTGAATTGAACTGAATGAGTTAGCTCATGTCTACCTTCATGATAATTTTGTTCTTTTATTGGTTTTGTTCCTAATTAAGTCAAATATGAACAATTAACAATTCTGAAGCAGTTTCTGTCATTTTGCCAACTTCCGCTTCACTAATTTCAACAGGCCCTCTATCCAGAACTCTGTCCGGCAAAGACATGTCAGCAAAGCCAAACACACAAAATGACTGACAGTTAGAGAGCGATTGTAATTGGATATTCAGGTTGCATAAACTGCTAAGACTAGTCTTACAAGTTAGACTAGTCTTATACATTTTTCTTTAAGACTGTTCATAACTTTAATAAAAACGTAGATTGATCAAATTTGATACTGAAAAGTAAGACTGATTACCCCTAACTAACTGCTAGTGGGTAGACATTCTTAATATAATGGCTATGTTCAGGCAACTGGCCCCAGGTTTGGAAAGTCATATGATAACTTCCTCTGGTACGTTTACACGACAACGATATGCTTAAAACGAAGAAGTTTTTCCTTTGAGATTTCCACGAACAGACAACCATTGTCAAAATGATCCCTATTCACACGGATCCGTGAAAATGACTAAAAACGCTGTATTACATGGAGATGTAAAAAAAAAAACACACACAAAAAAAACCGTACGAATTGCCAAAACGCATTAAAAGTTTTACGTTTTTAGTTGAAAATGGTGCCGGGGCTCTAAATTGTAGCTTTCAAACTTGCTGGGTTGAGATTGGTCACATGACATGCAAGGTCATGTGGTGTTTGCAGACAGTGATGTCAAACCAGGGGTGCTTTTCAATCCCAAAGATTGATACAATTTTGCAAACATAAAGGACATATCAGATTTCTAAATAAACTGCAAGGTGGTGGGAACAAAGACAGATCAGCATGTGAGACTGCTGTGGTCTTTTTACGCGCCTTTTTGAGCATGAAAATGGCAGGAGATTCATACAGACAGGAATAATGAAATGAGTAGGCTAATTGTGACCTTATGGGCCTTCCATCCACTGTCTTTGTATGGAAAATAGATGCTTAAACATCAGTTTTCACATTACAAAGAAAATAGTAATGGTTGGAATGACATGAATAAATCATGACATTTCATTTATGAGCGAACAAGCAGGTTTTTTTCCCGTTTGACAATATATTGCCTTAAAACGTCAATCATTTCTGAACTCTGATGTGTCGCTTGATCTACAAAATTATGTTAACTGACTTCTTAAAACTTTGAAAACCCAAGAAGAAGAAGAAAAAGCAGCCTCTCAAAGTTATTCTTTCAGCACTAAAAAGGTTAAATTGAGGTAATGGAAGCATTCAAAGTTGCGAGCTGGTACTTCACATGGCGCGAAATCAAAGTTGCTATTGATTCACGTCCCATCCGCACTGCGCGGGAAAAGCGACAGAAAAGCCGCGAAAATCAGAGAGAAAAAGCTGACATGATTTAGTGACGGCTCTCGATAGTCCCCGTGAGAAGCGCTGAAGAGACACATCAAACCGGCTTGAAGAGCAGTCTCCGCGCTGAGAGGGTGACAGCAGAGCCGCTATTGATTTCTGCCGGTGTAAAAGCACTCAGGGGAAACATTTCAACCCGCCAACGAGCTCAAACATCATAAGCGTTATGACAGATGCGTCTGACGTCACGCAAACATGCATTTTCCAGCAGTCGCCGTCTGATCTGAGCTCATGACAGAAGAATTACATAGAGTTAAACACAGAGCTGTGTCTTTTTTCATTTAAATATGCACTGCTTCATGAACACAATTCCAACACAATTAAAATTCACTTTCCTCTTAAATAGCCTACTCCAGTGAGAATTTATAAGGGTTTATTCTGTGCATATAAATAAACCTTAACATAAAAAATGATAAATCCTGAACACCATGATAAATATATTTAACATGCCTAGATTTTATCTGACAATATGACTCAAAGTTGTTGAACTAGAACCTTATTTACTATTATAGGCTACAAAATAAAATTTGATTAAAAAAATATTTATTTGATCAAGTCGTTTAGTCCTTTTCCTATTATCAAATGTATTTATTTATCTATTCATTTATTCATTCATTCATTTATGCATTTATTCATTTTTAATTTCTGCAGGTTTGGTCCTTCATAATGAAATAGCATATCAAAATTTACACACAACACAAAACAAACAAAACAATTAAAACAGTTAACGCAATAAAAACGACAAATAGCCTATTTATGTAACGCATTGTGCAAATGCATTTAAAACACAACTGACCACTAGATCTCCCCTATTTGAAAGATTATGGACTATGAAGTCTAATTTCAGGGGAATGTGTTGCTGAAGGTGAAGCTCAGCACAGTATGCCTCTACATAGATTTATCTGAGATAGAGAAAATAAAATGTTTGTGTTGATATAGGCTTACTAAATAAATAAAAATATGCGTATGAAAGAGGTTGCTACACTAGCTAGGACGAGCTGCCTTAAATGAGGCCTATAGCTCGCTCCAAAGTGAACTATTCCACATCAAATCCTCATTATTTACTCACTTTCATGTCGTTCCAAACCCACATGACTTTCTATGGGAATCGTCCCACAGTCCAGGAGTCTCTAGAGCGATGATCCTGAAGTCTATGAAGTCTATGAGCAGAGCCGACGGCCGCTAAAGCGTTAATCAATGCACTCTTCATTAGAGACTGAGGTAGTCAATACGTGAATAGAGCTCAACACTTCATCAAATCAATTGATCATTGCAATTAGGTGTGCTCTTAATTGCTTTTGAATTCACTCCCAGATTATCAAATGAAGTAAAGGAACATTAGTATGAAGACGGCAGATATTCTGGCCAGTGTCCAGCAAACATTTGTTTCAAATTCGTCATGCTTTGATCGCCGGTGGATCTGTGGCGCCCTCTAGTGTCGACCAACACACAGTGCGTACACACCGCTCTTCACATGGAGAAAATGGCAAAAGATGCAATTTAAATAAATATAAATGACTAAATAAAATAAATATAATTTAAAATCTATTTAAATACACTACTAGCCAAAAGTGTGGACACACTTCCACGATCTTAGCCTAAACTATAAAATTAGTTTTGCACAAAGCTACATTTTAGTGCTGTCCAATCGATTAACAAATTAACTAGATTAATCACACATTTATTCTGCGATTAATCGCAATTAAAAACACTTACGTTTATTTTTATTTTAAATTGAATAATTTCAGTTAATCTCCAGATTAATGTAGAAACAACGAAAAGACAGTATATTTTAAATACTTGTTTAATGTCATCTTTTTATGAATGAAGGCCTAAAGGAAGCTATAAATACAGCTACTGATGTCTCCCTCCATCAAAAAAATATAATAACATTTCATTTTTTTAAACAATCCTCACATAAACCCATAATAAATGTCATATTTACCAGTGCTATTCCTACCCATCTAACAGGTAATAGCATTACATATTTTAATGCGTTAATCTGGCCAAACTGTATTGCATGCGTTAATGTTGACAGCACTACTACATTTATATATGGTTTTATTGATACTCAACAGAAAACACACTGGGAAACTGGGGAATGTGGGTAAAAGCTTCTAAAGCAGCTGTGACTTTTATTTTGTACAGGGTCATTTCACATGTATTTTACAGTCTTTATTACAAAAGTATTTACACAATTCAGACTATTATTATTCCACTGTAGATTTGAGGCACAAATGAATGAATTGTGTACATAAAGCAATCCAATGCTTCCCTCTGGTTTCCAAGAACAGCACACACTTCAACCAAATCACGTACAATTATCTGAATCAGTCCAGTGGAGATTTCATTAATACATTATATTTTTTAAATACTGTTGAAAGGTGCATCTGTGCAACCAAAACATACATAATCTATATGGACATGGTCATGACGATCACAATAACCAGCTTCAGCAAAGTAAATCACCAGGAGAGTCTTTGGGGAAGTTGATCAGAAGAAGAAGAAGAACACAAACGGTCAGTGATTTCATGCATAGAAAAAGACTTCGACATGAAAGGTAAAAAAAAAGAAAAAGAAAAAGAAAAACACGACTTGTCAAAACGTCCATGTGACGATAAAAATATTTGACAGAGTAGATTCACAGTGTAAAACATCAGAAACAATTCTGACAAATGGGATATATTTATACACACACACACACATATACATATATACATATATATATTCATATATATACATATACACGTATATATGAAATAAAATGTGTAAGTGACCATGGTTATGTTGTTTGGGAAACCAAAGGCTTGATAATGTGTATTAAAAGTCACACGCTAGAACATGAAAAGCTTGTTCACTTCAAACTCAACATGCAAGATTGAGCCAAATTATCCTGTGAAAATACATTATAAATTCTGTAGGCCAGTAAAAGACAAGCATTTGTAGACATTAGTATGCTAAAGAATAAAGGTCTTTAAAACCATTAAAATGCAAAACCGAATAAAACGCTGACAACAAAAAGCTACAAAACTGACCTATTGACCATAATTGTGTACGTCTTGTTTGAATAACCCAATCAAATGGACCTTACTCAGGGTAGAAGCGCCATTTCATTGCATGGAAAGAAACCGGTTTTATGAGCATGAAAGCAGGACAACATGTTGAACAGGCTTTCCCTGAATTATAAACAGCTCTACCCCGACTGAAGGCCGATTCTCCTTCACTGCCGCACAAAACAGAGCCACGCCGCGGGAGAGGAAGCATTTCCACCAGCACACGTTCAGAATGTGAGATAAATTAAATATAAAGCATGTCTGTTTTGAATGACAACACTATGGCAAGAGAAACAAGATCATGTGAGTGAACAAACGCCTCTTATGACACACTGAGCCATTTGTTGTCACAACAGTGCAGGAGCAAACACTAGGATCTAAGCCACTTTCCTCGGAGACTCTAAATGCCGGGATGGCATGAGACAGCAGACGAGACAGCTCAAACGCTCAAGATTGTCCGATTAAAGGCCGATTCAAACACTAACCAGCAGCAAAATCGTGTGGATCTTTGCCGGCCAAAGAAAGAAACTCGAAATTCACAACCCTAGCATGCTATTGAGCATGAGGCTTAAGCTCTAGACTGAGTCGAACTGTTAGTATGCAACATAATTTGTTAAAATCGTACAAAGATGCTTAAGAAATGCAGCATTCCAAAAGTAAAGCGAAATTCAAACTCGTGAAATCTTGTATTTGATGAGCAGCTGTCAAAGCCACACTCTTGTTTAGGTACGAAGATATTTAAAATGATTCTGTCTATAAGCAGACACATGAATAAAGTTACATGTGCCTTTTACTTGACGCTTACCAAAATTTGACTGGTGCGCCAGTGGCACCGTATGTTATTCCAATGGACAATTGATAAAAATGTTTGATGGGTACTTATATATAGTTGCATCTAGCACAAATGTGCATTGATCAGCCAGAAATTCTGTGACGGCATGGCTGTCTCACAGACGCATCATTCATGTTTCTGCTGGGCTCAAAACGGGGACGGCTCGTGCCTCTGCATGCGTCTCTCCGCAGCGGCCGCCATCCTCCTGCGCCGCAGCGTCACTGAGTCCGAGTCCTCGTCCTCCATCGAGGGCATGACATCATCATTATCAGCAGCAGAAAACACATCTCCTTCATCTGGCTTTCTGTGAATATAACGTCTGACAAAGAGAGAACACAGTGTCTTAAAAACTAAAACTTAATCGGACCCAAGACAAACCCTTGGGGCATTCCCAGTTATCATTTTTGCAAGTTTGCATACTGTCACTATCTCTGACAAATAACAGACCAGAAGGCATTAATTTGCATGGATTTCTGACCATATGGACATGCAGAATTTTCAGATCCAAACTGAGCATTAGTCGTGTTAATATAAATAACTTTGGTAGCACTTTATTTTACAGTCCTGTTTCGCATGTATATACTATATAATTATTGTAGTAATTACAATAACTGGGTGATAACTAGGTACCAGTCCTGAACCAAACCTTAACCCATGTAGTTATCTTATACTACCCAGTACGTTCTAGGCAAGTACACTGTACGCACATTGAAAGTGCATGTACTGTAAAACAAAGTGCAACCATAACTTTTTGTGCGGCTATACTGTACATGACCACCCAACCGGATATGATGTATTCCCACTAAAGCATTCTACAATAATTATTTCTGCAAAATGGGTGGTTATGAATTATTATGTCCGAAACAGTAATTTTATAAATATAACAATTATTTAGTCTTATTAGCCCTAGAAAGCCTAAAAGTTTCTCTTTCAAACATACTGGTGGCCATTTGTTTTGTGAGAATATGTTACTGCATTCATAATTCATTCATTGTATCATGCTGAATGAGCAGAAGGTAACAGCTGCTTCATGATCAGTTTTGATAGTTTTGTGCGACTGTCACTAGGGGGCGAACCGCAGAAATCTTATGTGAATGTCAGAGATAGCGAAAAGGCAGCTGAACAGTTTCATGCAAACTGGAGCAAAGCAGTGTAAGCTGTAGGAGACAGGGAACAGGGAGGCTCACCTGCGGGCTCTCAGGAGCAGCTCCTCCTTCCTCTGCATGAGCATCCTCTGTCTTTCATCTGCAGACTTGGAAAAGCGGCTCCCGCGAACCTCGAAGTCTTGCGGCTCAGGGGCGGCGACCTCTGACCCGCTGCTGGCTCCCGCTGGGTCTTCAGGACCAGTGTTTCCCTGGATGGGTGAGCGCTCCACAGACTGGAGGAGGTGCAGGGGAAGACAGAAACACTCTTAACATAGCAGTGTTTAGTTGTTTGTTTGATTGCCACTTTTACTACACAGGCCAGCATAGATTAACAGGATATCAGAAGGAGAATGAACCAGGACATGTTGCAAAACGGCTCCAACACACTGGGTCTCGTTCATGAAACACGAACAGAATTAATTTAGTAAATTGTTCGTTCTGACGGGAATTTTCTGATTCATGAAAGTGTCTGTATTTTTACAGTTAAAATCTGTACAGTTTTACAGTTTTCTAGTTAGTGAAGTGTAAAGTTCTTTTAGGTAAACCGATGACACTGCATCTTGAAAACACAATTTAACAATGTATAATAACACAATTAATTAACCAACCAATAAGCTAAATGTGAAAATTATTCAGAGACTGGAAATCATTAACATACACACATTCAAATCTGAGGTTCACAAAGTGTTTGTGAATCTGGAGGAGGGTTTTTGCAGAGATACATTTTTTGAGTATATTTCTTCGAATTTACTTGTTTATTAACAAAGTTTCAAGGTCAAATAAGGTCATTGTGAGCACATGGCTCCGTTAAAGGGATACTTCACCGCTGGAAAGATGAATGTGTATTTAAATTGGGTCATTTATGTAGTAGAAATGTGAAATTATTTTAGAAGTTGGTGTCTTCTAGACTGAGAAAAGCCAGAAAATGTATTTTTGGCTCATGTGGATGAAAGACAACAACTCCCAGAATGCACTTGCTTCGCTGCCCTACGAGGCCACTCCCAAGCCACGCCTCCCAGTTACAGAGGGCAGTATCGGAAGAAATGATACAGCTAGGCTACTAGTCGACTCGAAACTGAAAAGACGGCGTTTTATCGTGAGATCCCCCTATGGGGCGGGTTGAACACATGCGGAACGAGCTCCTCCTACTGGCTGGAGTCTCTCGCCTCTGGACAAAAGAGCCTCCGATGACACTAAATTACAATTTTTGTGTCATCAGAAGTTTTCTTCCAGACACACAATACAGAAATCTCTGGTCTCAGGGGGACATGAGGGAGGGAAGCACGGTCATTCGAAAATACTACCGGGTTTCTACTGATACAAAGCTTAATGCTCATCGGTGAAGTATCCCTTTAACTGAATTTATTTTTTCATTCAACAATTTTGAAATTGTTTTTTTCAATTCAGTTTGGTGATGCCAGTGGTGCAGAAATGACTTCACCTTCAGCAATGTGGAGCAAGATTTTGGGCCAGTGAGATTTTAGCGCTGATGGAGCGACCCAGTACGAAAATGCAAACAACATATCACTTCAGCCCCTAATATGCCTCTTCTGTCAGCCCTGTGAGCCTCACCTGTGTCGGGAAAGGCACCTGTATCCGGCCCTCCAGGATGTTATCAGTGGTGACCTCTACAGAGCGTGTGAGCTGCAAATCCTGCAGGATCAGATGATAAGGGACTTGTGGAAACATTTCCTGGATCTGATGGGCCTGAGAAATTCAAGGAAAAGCCGGTTAATAACGTGGCAACTTGTGTAAAACACAGAGACTGTGTGTAAACGTGTGGGACTCACCATTGCATTGAGCTGGGAGTTGTTGGCCTGTGCGATGCCCAGGATGTTGGTGGTGTGCATGACCTCCACTGAGAAACTCGGCAGCCAGCTGGCAATGCGGGACCCTGAGGGTGAACGAGCCGAGATTTATACATTCATATGATGATGTTATTACCAGAAGCCTATTTGGTTCCAAGGTCTCTTCAAGTCATCAATATGATAAAAACAGGCCATATTCATCAGTGAACCATTTTTTTTTGAGGGCACTATCCATTTAAACAGGCTTTTTTAAATGTATTTACAATACTCCAGTTTGTAAATAACCTCTGCTATGATTGGCTGACCTTTGTTCATTGTTGTTCATCAGGGCGAATCAGTTTGCTCAGTACTATAGGGGTGTGCGATACACAAAATAACATCTCGATATTTTCTGGGATGTTATCGATAACGATAATTAGATGATATTTTGCCGAGTGTGTTTATTGTGTTGGAAGGTTTAGGACTGACTGCTAAAGTTTTTAATATTCTTCATATTATATGAGATGGTCAGTTCACAGCAGTGACAGACATAATCTTTTCCAATAAATTTAAATAGATTTGTTTACGTTTTATGGGCATTTTACCTTAATAAAGCCATTTTTTTCCGACTTAATTAAATGTATGCATCATCTTTTGTGTGAAAATTCTTAGATTTAATTAATAAATTCAATTAGAATAAGACACAATAGGGCTGTTACCAATAAAATAAAATCCATATCAACAAAATTCATCTTTGCACTGCAGAGGAAACAGAAGCTGCATCTGAAGTCTATCTAATAATGCAGCTCAGATGCAGTTACAAATGCATAACTAATGTTTATAATTATAATTATAATAATAATAATAATACATAATGTTTGTTTTTAATGTTTTACACATAAAATGTTGAATATTGATATTTGAAATTATTTTTTAAATAAAAAAATACTTTAAATATGAATTGAATCACTTTTAATGAGCCAGTCATTGAGATTCAACCGATTCATTCAAATGGCTGATTCATTCAGGAACGAAGCATTTCACTGTCTCTAAGAGTGTCATTGAATCATTCACTCAATGTGGCTTTGTTTCAAACTATTTTCGTTGGCTAAATGGATTAAAAAAAAAAGACAATATTGTGTCTAAAATGTCATTTAAGTCACTTAATATTAACTTCTTGTTTATTGAACTGTTGTATAAAATCAATCATCACATTTGTAATCCTGCTGATATTTGGAGCAAAAAAAAAGAAGGCACTCTTCGTGTGATATTGACTAACTATATTAAATTATATAAATATTAAATAAATTTTTTCCCCTTAAATTGAATTTTGGGGGCATTATAAATGCAGAGTGTAGAATCACAGTGCTCGCTGGGTGTGTTTTTGCAAAGTGAGGGACACTCAATGTCAGATTGCAAATCGTTAAAACAACAATTACACTATTATCGTAAACGATATCTAATCGCACACCCCTAGTGCTAAACAGGCATCATGCAAGTTAATGATAGGAATATGCTATAGATGTGAAAGTGATTTCTACAGCTTACTGTCAGTAAATGGTTTGGATTCTGCATGAATATGTAAAGAGAGGCTCACCATCAAAGTGGAAGAAGTGATTATGCTGGTTGATGTGTGGCCGGGCCTCTGTTCCTGTCCCAGCAGGCATGTTCTCATCCAGCGCCTCCCTCTGGCCCTCCTCTCGCTCTCTCACGCCTTCACTGATGTTCAGAGACATACGGCACGTGGGACAGGACGTGTCCTGCTCCAGCCAAGAGCGCAGACACGAACTGGACATAAACAATAAATGGTCAGATTAACAATGTTTCAACTACTAGAGCAAGAGAGTGCTGGCAGCATCTGGTTATTGCTCACTTATGGAAGAGATGTCCACAAGGCAGCTTGCGCGCTGTAGTCATCGAATCCCAGCAGATCGCACAATCATCGTTATTAGCCAACAGCTCTTCAGGCGTTGCCACAGCAAACCTGCACACAAGGAGACGTTTTCATGTCAGCACACGAGGTCTGGTTTCCATCAGCCACTGCAGCAGGCTGACTCATAACACACATCCAATAACACATTCACACATACGATACTCAAAGACTATTTATTGTGTTCATGTTGTACTGCAAAACACTAGTGCTGTTATTGTGGTGGATACGGGTACGTTTAGGGTTGATTTAAGAGTGGGTTAAGGTGTCAGGGAAGAGTACAGTAAAAACAGAAGCATACAGTAAACAGTAATATTGTAAAATGAAATGACTGTTTTCTTTGTGAATATATTTCAAAACGTAATTTATTCCTGTGATCAAAGCTGAATTTTCAGCATTATTCCTCCAGTCTTTAGCATCACATGATCCTTCAGAAATCATTCTAATATGATGATATAATCAATGTTGAAAACTATTTTTGCAGAAACGATGATATAATTTTTAACCGCCTCAGGATTATTTGATTACAGAGAGTTAAAAATAACAATTGATTAGAAATATTATTTGTAAGAATGTAAAGGTCTTTATTGGCACTTTTGATTAATTTAATGTGTCCTTGCTGAATAAAAGTATTAATTTCTTTTAAAAAAATTATTATTATTACAGATCCCAAACTTTTGATAATGAAAAAATAATATATGATAATGAAACTGATTTATTGCTGCTGTTATTAAGACATAATTATATATTCAATTACAATAATTATTTCCAATTTATAAACTGTTATTAATTTACAACAACAAGAGTCACTTTAAAATGTAATTGTGGATTTGCTGGGTGTCGGGGTGTGGCGGGGGGTGGGTGTGTGTGGGTGTGTGTGTGTGGGGGGGGGGGGGGTGCTTAGCTGTCATTACTGTCAATAATGTTAACGGTCCTCAAAAAGACTTTACTTATGCAAAATCTAATTTCATTCTTTTTTAAATTTTTGCGTTTTTGTGAGATTTGCACAGTTATCCTTCTTAACTACATTACTCATAAAAAAATCATTAAAGGTTAAATCTCTTTTCAAGGGCACAGTGCTGATAGCTCATGCAACTTCGGGTTACCAGCCCTAAGCTTTGCCATTCTTTAGCATTTTTATTTGGATGTTGTGCTTATAATTCAAAGCCTGTAGAAATGCATCTTATAATAAGTCATTCTGGAAAGCTTTAGGCTCCTCACCTGGATTCCATATTGTCAATAACACGCAAGTAGTTTTTGTGGCGGCGAATCCTTCGCTGCACCTCGTGGAAGAGATAGCGCAGCTGCATAAAGATCACAAGACTAGCCATGGACAGCCAGATGTTTCCGAAGAGCTGCGAGGGAGTGAACAACAAGAATACATGATCATAAAGGTACTAGGATTCATTAAAAAACTCTCAAACACAGATGTGAGAAGAGAAAGAAATCATGTACGCCACTGGTCTTCACTTGGGGAAGTTTGTGATCTGACAGGCCGCACACACATGTGAAATCAGGAACATAAGTGTAAGCAGCTTCTTACTGATCAGTGAACATTATGTTAGACAGTCTCAATAAGAGTCCAATCAGATCGCATTCATCCATCACTATGAGCCAGTCACATGACTGATCACCCTGTCTCACCAGCATATGGATGTGATGCATCAGGTCCAGGCAGAGGATGGCTAACTCCATGATGAAGTCAGTGTAGTAGATGTATGAGCTCTTGTTCTCCCAGGTGCCCTCGTGGTTCAGGTCCCACAGGTGAATGGAGTACCTGTACATAACAGATCAAAACCTTCAGATTCATGCTTCTGCTACCTAACATTTAGCAAAGCTGATGGCTTTCTTAACAGAGCGCACGCACCGTATGATGACGTGTCCTGTGCGTACGGTCACCAGCAAACACTGCAGGACAGGAGACAAGGCTTAGGGTTACTTCAAGTCACCATAATATCAAAATGGACAATTTTTATAGAATATTGCAGTATTCAGGGCTTGACATTAACACCCGCCAACCTGCCAAATGTGTGAGTATTTCAGCAGTGGCGTGTAACGCTGACTCCTACTAGCCACTTTGGTGGCTTAGATTTTACATATATAATTTTTTTTTTAATTGTAGTCTATAAAAAAAGGCATCTGAAATAATAAAATTATTAAATGTAAACTAAGTGCAATGTAGTGTTGTCAAAAATGTACATTTTTCGATCCATATCGAAACTGAAATATCATGAGACAGAGAGAAATCGCTGCTTGTATTGAGTATCTATTCTGCGGAAAATTTGTATCGGAAGTGTTTCAACACAAACCCGCCTCCCCTCACTCACTTGCTCCGGATGAATACTGTTGCTGCTACAGGGCTTGAGTTTTAGCGTGGGATTGTTTTGAATTTGATAAAATTGATCATTTGATTTGATTGATAATTTTACTCATTCCTGCAGATTTTGAGCTCACACCCAAAGTATGTGCACAAAGCGGCCTCTCAGTGCTAAATTTAGTTATTTTTCGCTGCTTATTGTGTTGAAACAGTAAAATACACACAAAATGCCGGTCTTAGCAAGTATTCACACAAATGCAGTCAGTTCTGTTCTAAGTGAACAGTTGAGAAAGAAAGCGCATGTGTAACAGTATAATGGATCAGAGCGATCGGTCTTAAAGTGACAGCGGTGTTAATATATCTGCTGCCAAATTATGAGATAATATAAAACAAATTCTATATGGCAGTTTTTCCTCAAGGTATCAATGTCAAAATTGCAGCCAGTGCAAACGTTGATAAAATGCTAAATAACTACAGAAAACCATTAGCCACAGCGGCTGGTAGTGTTGTTTTTGGCGGCCTGTTTTAATTTTAGTTTTAGTCTAGTCTTTGTGTCAAGCTGTCGTTTTAGTTTTTATTAGTTTTAGTCACGTTCATACTCTTTTTAGTCTAGTCAAGTTTTAGTCGACGAAAACTGATGACATTTTTGTCTAGTTTTAGTCAACGAAAATTGTATTTTAGTCTCTTTTTAGTAATGCAATTCTATTTAACCCAGTCAATATAGAATTTCAAACAAGGTTATCTTATTATATTTAGTATATTTAGGGCTGTGACGGTGGCAGTTTTTTTTTACCACCGCGGTAATGGACAAACTACCGGCGGTGGTGGGGGGGTTATTTAAAAAAAATAAAAAATAAAAACTCGTTTTATATTTCCACACAAAGACGCGTGATATAGCCTACCACTCTGCGCTTTGAGAGGGATGTGGGACACGAGCAGGAGAGAGACCATCGATCTCTTTATGATATCTTCGTGTTTTCTACTTTATGTAAAATGGTCTGAAGAGCGAATTTTATCCTCCACAAGGGCGAGATATTTAGCCTATGTTTGAGATTGCGCTGCCAGAGAAAGTGAAACTAAAAATCACCCGCGCGTGTGAAACGCGTTTTACAACTAAACTTGACGCGCCTTACCATGTCTAATAACAAGCACAAACTGTGTTAAAAAGAATTTGACATGCAAGTACAAATGTATAGGCTATCTGTCCTACAGCGTTTTTTCTACTTTACCACAGTAAAGAATACGAATATATAGGCCTAATTAAAAGCGAACCAATGAAGAAACGTTTATAATCCCTTTAGAAAATGGGTGAGACGTGAGTGAAAATTTGGGAAAAGAAACAAGAGATTCCATGCAGGGATGAGTCACGAATTTTGGATATTCGATTAGTTTATTTAATTATAGAATATCGAATAGGTTGTGCGATTATTCTCTAAAATAAAATCTCCATGTTCTGGTGCTGATGCGGTGACGCGTTCATGTTAACCGGAGGATGACGCTGCCAATAACATACAGCTGTCACAACCGGCAAAAGTAATGATTATGAATGTGTCAAATATACCAATGAGACATTTTAATAGAATAACTAATGGAGTAATATTGTTAAATTCGCTGATAATCGGGTGACCAGATCGCAAACCAGAATTTAAAGCCGACAAAGCTATGGGTTCACGCACAACTCTCTCATTCGTCGTGACGTTATAACATTTCGTGTCGTCTCGTTTCGGTCAACGAAAATGAAGAGACATTTTAGCATAGTTTTTATTTTGTAAACCACATTTAGTCTCATTCTTATTCGTCAACGATATTGCATTATACATGTATTTTAGTCATCGTCACATGACCAGCATTTACGTCTCGTCTCGTCAGGTGATAACGGTTCGTTGACGACAATATTTCGTCATAATTTTCGTTGACGAAAGCAACACTAGCGGCTGGTAAGCAAAATATATAATGTCAAGCCCTGGCAGTATTTAATAATGATGTGCAATATTGTTTGGTAAAGTTAATGTGCGTTTTAATATTTAATCTTTATTCAAATCAATTGGTGGGACAACCTGTTACTCACATGGGATTCACCAATAGCAACCAATCAATTCCCCATGGACAAAATCAAGTCTACAATCATTGCTAAATCTACATCTTTTTTTTCTCTTTTCTTAAAAAAAACCAAACTTTATATATATATCATGACCATTGTGACTAACGTGTCATGCCTACTTTCAGAATATAGGGAAAGAGGGAACAACAAAAGAGGGAATGTCCTCTTCACAGTCGCTAAAAGGATTGTACAGTATTCTTACCTCAGCTGCCATGAAGGCGACGGTGTGCATGCCGTGAAGATGCCCGACTACAGCGCAGAGCACAGCCAGACCAGCACAGCACAGCAGAACAGACACCAGCAGAGACAGCACTCGCACATGACTGCCCATCGGGGTGGTGGGAGAGAACGACAGCTGGCAGGAGCACACAACACAATACATCAACAACTCCCAGAGGAAGAGGTGCAAGTACAAACAATAGGAAGGAAGGAAGGAAGGGATGAAGTAAATAAGAGTAATGGAAGGAAGGAAACTAGAGCAGAGGAAGGAAGGAGAAAGGAAGAAAGGAAGGGAGTAAATAAGAATGTAAAATAAAAGAAACATGAAGGAATGAAGAAAGGAAAGAAGGAAGAGTGGAGCAAGGAGAGAGGGAAAGAAGCAAGAAAGAGAAGGGAAATAAGGAAGAAAGTAAGGAAGGACAGAAACAAAGGAAGCAAGGAAGAAAGTAAATAAGAGCAGATGAAGGAGAGAGAGAAGGAAGGAAGGAAGGAAGGAAGGAAGGAAGGAAGGAAGGAAGGAAGGAAGGAAGGAAGGAAGGAAGGAAGGAAGGAAGGAAGGAAGGAAGGAAGGAAGGAAAAATAAACAAAATAAGTAAGAAACATAGGAAGGAAGGGAAATGAGGAGGAAAGAAATGAAGGAAGGGAGTAAATAAGAACATAAAAGGAAGGAAGAAAGGAAGTAGGAAAGGTAGGTAGGTAATTAACCCAATTAATATAATATTTACATCCAATAAAAATATACATAAATGCCTTAATTATACTCAGATTATCCAACAAATATCTTACAGAGTGTCATATCTTTTGGACTATATTGGCGGTTAAAGCAAATGTTTATCCAAACAGTAACTGACCAAATGATGTACAGTAGATGAGCACATGAATGAGTGAGTCTAACAGCACGACTGCAGAGATCTCCCAGTCGTTCTGAACATTAGTGTTTGTTGATGTGGTGGAGACGTTTCTCACGTATTCAAAGCGGTCTTTGCAGAGCTGCACCATCAGATGCAGGAAGATGAGCATGGAGAACCACAGACACCACAGCACCACCTCCTCCACCCGCTGCACGTTCAGCACGCCGAAGATGAAGATGAACTTGTAGAAGATGAAGTTCCAGAACTTATCCTTCAGATGCTGGTCAACAGAAGAGCGACGTCAGAACATGACCACAGACACTACAGTACAAAACAACACTGACATCGCCAACGCATGTGAGAAACCTGCTATTATTCACACGCTTAGAACATGTACAGGAACCTACAATAACATACACTACTGTTCAAAAGTCTTAGTCAAGTTTTTCTCATGTTTGTGAGGTCTCTTATGCTCACCAAGGATAGATTTATTTGATCAAAAAACAAAGAGCAAAAAATAGTAATACTTGTGAAGTATTATTACAATTTAAAATGACTGTTTTCTGTGTGAATATAATGGGAATATAATTTATTCCTGTGAGTTTTCAGCATCATTACTCCAGTCTTTAGAGTCACATGATCCTTCAGAAATCATTCTAATATGATGATCAAGAAACATTTATTTTTTATCAATGTTGAAAACAGTTTTTATTTTTAGTGAAAACTGTGGAATCAGATTATTTGATGAACACAAAGTTAAAAAGAAAAGCATTTATTTGAAATAGACATTTCTGCAACATTATCAAAGTCTTTACTGTCCCTTTAAAAAATAAAAAAAACATACATATTTCTGACCTCAAACATTTGAATGGCATTTTTATAGTCATCTGTTAATAACTATTGCCACTGCTTTGAATAGTTATCTTCCCTTGTTTGAATATGTAAAAAATACAATTATATCCATTCAACTCTCCAGATACTGGTTTTGACATCGTTCACTGATTAACATATTGTTTAACCATACAACAAAACGACATTTCATCACAGAAAATGACCTTAAAGTAAGTAAAATCATGATATGACCTATATTTTTATTCTATATAATGTATCTATATGGAACTGACAAAAGAACTCGAGTTGTCAGGGATGTTTGTTATCAAGGTCTTCCTCGTATAAGCGTTGCAGTGTGTGTGTTGCAGTGAAGACTGGCTGTGTGTGTGTGTGTGTGTGTGTGTGTGTGTGTGTGTGTGTGTGTGTGTGTGTGTGTGTGTGTGTGTTGCCTGATCAAGCTAATGTGGATGTGAATGATTGTTACCTGTTTCTCACTGACTCTCAGCGGGCCGAACACAATGCACTGGATCACTTTAGCGATCAGCATGAGGATACAGCACGCCGTGTTCACCATCACCTGTGGGAAAACAACAGCTTCTTTAAATAAAAACCTCATCACTCAACACTGGTGTGTTTTGACGCTAGTCCCACATACCCAGACGAACAGGCTGTCCGTGATGAGATACACAAGCACACTGGTGGCCATGTTCCCCAAGCTCTCCAGCGGATCCAGCTTGATCTCCTCATCAGACCCGCCGTGTGAGTCTCCAGACAGAGGAGAGGAGTCCTCCGAGTCTCTGACCGAGCTGTAGGCACTCAGGATGGTCCCAGCCAGCAGAACAGTGCTCAGGGCAGTGTATGTGTGTAAGCTGGGCCAGGGGAAGCGCTCCAGGAACAGCAGAGGCATCCTGACTGACAGACTGACCGACTGACTGATGCTCCTCTCGGCTTAAACAGCTTCCCTCGACGCAGTCTCTGCTTACTGGGAGTCCAGGGGAAACCAGTGTCCTTTTACAGATCACAATCGAGTTTAAACTCCTCTTAAAAACAAATAATAATTATCAGGATTCAGGCCTGTTTTCATTTGAGAGTCCAAAACTGTGTTTATGTGAATGCAGCCTGACAGCTCTTAGGACACGTAGACACAACACGCAACCGACTCTAAAGCTAGAATTAAACACAATATATATTGTTATATGTTATGTTTAAACCCCATTCCGGCGAATTAAATGCTAAATGGTTATAATTCTTTAAAAAAATGTTTTGAATATTTCCAGAACAGTTGATTATTTCACAACATTAGCATGGAAGCTAATCTGCTTCAGCTACGTATTGATAGCACAGGACTAACAGTTTGATAAACTCGTCAGACGGGCTTTAAATCTGACCCGTGATGCTCGACGATCTGTCTGACATCTGTTAGCTTTACATAAAACTGTGAAATGTCATGTTTAGATCAGTTTCTCTGGCTGTTTCTGGCACTTTCTATCCCTCATACCTGTTTCCGCTGCCTTAGACGTCACCCTGTGAACTTCCGGTGCTTATGTGATGACAGGCGGGGCTTCCCGGGTAAACAACAATTAAACATTTAAATAGTACCCAGCTATGACTAAAAGCCATATTACCCTAATAGTCCAGGCGTTTTAGGAAAAAAGGGTGAACAAATTGCAACAGAATCAAACTCTACTGATTTTGTATCCTCAATATGTCCTGAGAAAGGAAAAAAAAAAAGCCCCGAAGAATCCCATTAGGGGAAAGTTCAGAAAAAGACCCAAATATATCCTATTCATACGCCTATTCATTCTTTTCTCACATGAATAGGGTAAAAAATTTAACCTTTAGATATCACCATGAACATTACTGAGTTGATTACTTATATCCAGACAAACAAAAAATGTATTTTAAGTTTTTTTTAATTGTTTGTTAACATGGACAAACGATGCATAATCTAATTACGTATGTGCTAATTTGCATAAATACCACAACAGATCTAAACATTGGGTATAGCCAGGAGAAAATGTCTTGTTGAATCTTGTTGACACATACCAGTAAAATACTTAATGTTAAGGTCTGAATGGAACCCATTTAGGCTACCCATGAGCATTAATACATAGAGTCAGGAAGAAGTACTTTAGAAACAGCCTTTATTAATTATTCTTGCAGAGATGGGGTTTGGGGCTGTGGGTCTGTGTGACTGTTTCTGGGGATTCACTTTTTATTTTACCTACCTTTTGTCTTCTGCATTCTCCTTACCATTGTCTCCTGTTCTTCCCTCAGACTCGTCCCCCAGAAACAGTCCCACGGACCCAGCCCCAAACCCTATCTCTTAAAACTTAATAAAGGCTGGTTTCTAAAGTACTTCTTCCTGCCTCTATGTATTCATGTTCATGGGTAGCCTAAATGGGTTCCATTCAGACCTTAACATTAAGTATTTTACTGGTATGTGTCAACAAGATTCAACAAGACATTTTCACCTGGCTATACCCAATGTTTAGATCTGTTGTGGTATTTATGCAAATTAGCATCTGTAATTAGATTATGCACCGTTTGTCCATGTTAACAAACAATTAAAAAAAACTTTTAATACATTTTTTGTTTGTCTTGATATAAGTAATCAACTCAGTAATTTTCATGGTGATATCTAAAGGTTAAAATTTTTACCCTATTCATGTGAGAAAAATAATGCATAGGCGTATGAATAGGATATATTTGGGTCTTTTTCTGAACTTTCCCCTAATGGGATTCTTCGGGGCTTTTTTTTCCCTTACTCAGGACATATTGAGGATACAAAATCAGTTGAGTTTGATTCTGTTGCAATTTGGTCACAGTTGACCCCCATTTTGGCTTAAAACGCCTGGACTATAACGAAACATTACCATGATAACCACAGATTCAGTCAAAAAAATTTATATTATTGTAATTATTATCCCAGTTATTGGTTCTAAAATAGGCTACTTGTTTACACCTCACACAAACTATGGAAACTCGTTATTAATGGACCATATAGGGCTGAATAAATGCATACAACATTTAAACATCTTTATATTTTATTATTATAATTAAAATGTGGAATTTATTTATTTTATATAAAAAAAATTGGATACTTTAAATATTTTTTAAACCTTTCAAACAAACAAACAAACAAGGTGAATGTATAGGCTAAGTACCAATTAATATTATTCAGTTTCAATTCAAGCATATTTCTTGGAGCTCATGAAGATTGTCACAAAATCTCTTTTATGTTCAGTAAAAATTCATAAATACAAAGACATTTCAAAAGCTTATCAAGCAATGGGAAAGTTATGGTAAAATATCTAGTGAAATGCCGAACAGGTAACAGTTCTTTAAAGTCAACACTCAGCAGATTAAAACATGAGATTGTGCTTTATAAGCTAAACGCTGCATATTTTGTCTTTATAATTTAAACTTTTTTTTATGATAATTTCCAAGAATATATTTTACATTTATAATGAAAAGGAGTAAATTGAAGACAAATGAAACATTTCAATAAGATCATTAAAAGGCCCGTCAGGATAAGGCACATATTGAATCAAAAGCTATGACTGGTCATTATTTCACATTCACATTTGATATGCTCGGTTAAAATCCATAAGCATCCACTTTTAAGCAGAAAACTTTTATGTACATGATATTTCTCATAGAAAATCGTTTCTACATGTGCAGTAAATGCAGGATACTGAGACCGAATCAGTCCAAGCGGTTTCAATGAGATGTCCAGGTCTCGGATCATCAGTTTCCGTTGAGGATCTTTGAGTTACGGAGCGCTGCTGGCGTTCCCTGAATCTGGAGTCTCGAACAAGTCTCTTACAATGATTTCACTTACTGCAAAGAAGAAGAAAGATCTTTGTTTAGGGGTGAATCTCACATATACTGTATATCAACATCAACATTCGTTATCATTGTCCATCTCTGTTAAATCCACCTGAGGGCAGTGTTGTGTGTGTGTAACATGAGTATTTCCTCTACAGCGGTGTTACACCAGAGACTGAAACTTCGTCATAATTATTACAGTGTTTTACTGTTGAGCTTCCAACCTAAAAGCTCAAGCCTAGTCTCAACTAGTTCCTGAAATACAGCTGGTTTCGTTGACAAAAAGCCTTTCCAATAACCAAACACATCTATTAATACAGTTTAAACAAACAACAAGTTATTTACAATATGGCTTTCATTACGCATATGTAAAGAAACAGAGCATACAGTGAGAGCTATAAATATATTTAAGCCAGGAAAGGTAGATGTGTGCATTAGGACAAGAATCTGTTTGAGCAAAGATGAAAGACAACACACACACACACGCGCGCACACACACACACACACACTAACCCGACCCCTAAACCTACCCATCACACACACACACACACACACACACACACACACACACACACACACACACACACACACACACACACACACACACACACACACACACACACACACACACACACACACACACACACACACACACACACACACACACACACACACACACACACACACACTCTCTCTCTCTCTCTCACTCTCTCTCTCTCTCACACACACACACACACACACACAACTTTCTGCATTTTTACATTTTCAAAAAAAACTCATTCTGTATGATTTATAAGCTTTTTTTCCCCATGGGGATCCGCTGGCTGAATACAATGACAGACACAAACTTGTAATATATATTTGCATTTATTCTTACATTCACATTCGCAGTTCAACCTCAGTTAGGCACTTAACAACTTCAAGGCCCGAAATTTGAAATTGCAGTGACAGATTTGAGAAGTTGTAAGTGCCTAATTGAGGTTGAACTGCGAATGTGAATGTAAGAATAAATGCAAATCTATATTACAAGTTGTTTGTGTCTGTCACTGTATTTCTGTGAATGGCATTTTACACATTTGTGACTATTGTCTGCGAGTGCAAATTTCAACATTCAACTTCAGATTTTTATTTGACAGGTTTTCACACTGGAGCTGTGAGTGTAAATGTTCACGTGACGTACACGTACGAATATTTATTGTACAAGTTCTCAAATTCACATACGCGCTCTCGAGTTTTGCTACTCTTTTACCTTCATGCATTTGGCTACACATAATGTAACCTGTACACACACTCTCTCTCTCTCTCTCTCACACACACACACTGGCACTGAAGGGATCATGAAGCCGGACAACAGCACTCACTCATCAGGGGTGTTCAGTCCTCTGCACCTGTGCTCTCCACACGCCACTGGTGCGCCAGGTAACGCAAATACTACACAAGTTCTGTCCTGGCACGGTTTGTTTAATTATAATTAATATTTATAATATTCCATTATAATATTTATGATATGTAATTAATTATTTAATCTGAACCCTGTTTTCCTATTTATTTCTTTTAAAAATGAAACAATTATTTTATGTATTCATTTATTTTTGTTATTATTTCATTCATGTTATATAGTTTCATGTGTTGTATTTTTAGTGTTGTTTTTTTTATGAATAAATTACACTTTCTTTTTTTTTTTTTTTTTGTCACTTAGGTCTCTTCACACAGTGAGCACAACATCAGTCTATGTGGCCTAAAATGTGGATCACTGGCTTTGGCAGGAAATGCATTTAATGACTACATAATTTCAAGTAATATCAATTATTTTCTCACTCAGACACAAACACCAAAACTATATGTACCTACAGGTCAATTTGCACATGCTGTCACTCTTTTCAACCCTGTTAAACTTAAGTTCAAAGCCTAACATAATACAAAAATGAATAAGAAATGTTCTACATTTCTACTGTAATACCATATTGAAATATATTCCAAATCTAAAAAATCAAATACTATCAAAACAATTAGATGTAGCTGAACACTTACATCAGTCTTTCAATTTCATTACCATCTATTCAAAAGGGGAAACTTTTAAAAAGAAATGTGACAAAAGAAAACACTGTATAATGCCACCTGTTGTTAGGGGAAATGTGTGTTTGTTGGGTGAAACTTTTGCTAGCGTTCTGGAAGAATGACTTGATTTGAGACGTATGAAGGGTTTTGGTTTTGAATGTGAGATAAACTGCTGGGCCGAGCTGAAAGTTGGTAAAGAGAACTGTGTGAAGAGTTTTGAAGAAGTCACCTTAGTTTTGAGAAATGTGTCCTAGCAATTGTAAAAAAAAAACAAAAAAAAAACTGTACATAAAATTGCATCAATAAAATTGAAATATATTTATTTCTCACTCTACAAAATACTATGGAAGTCAATGGAGACCATCAAGTGTCTGGTTACCGGCAACATTCTTCAAAATATCTTCTTTTGTGTTCAGCAGAAGAAAGAAATTCATACAGGTTTGGAACAACTTGAGGGTGAACTGTTCCTGTAATAAATAAATATATTCTACTCTATACTATCCACAGAAAATCTATACTATCCACAGAAAAAAACTAAGTTCAAGGTCAATCAAACTTCTACTTTCATTTAAACTGTCTTCCAGGCTAACAGTAGCAACATCTAATGTGAAGTATGCAAGACTGTCACAATACAGCTGCGCAAAACTAGCGGCGGATTAGCCTTCACGTTATATTTAGCTCGTTCAGTGACTCCATGCAATGCCAGTATCCTCTTTCCCACTGCACTGCGGGACTAGAGACTATAATTAGGCCCAAACCAAACTGGCTTCCAGACACTAGGGGTGGCAGCTGCTAGTTTTCTAGAGAGTAAACAAAAATCCTGGCTAGCATATGCCACAAAGTTAGTGCATATTCTGTTAATGTAGCTTGGCGTGAGTTACTGTCCCAGCATGAGACACGGTCAAAAGCGTGTATTGCATGTAAACAGATCATATGGTCTGGAATAAACAGGTACAGTCACACAGTAATACTAGGTGTTTGTAATAATATTACCACTGAAAATACTTTTGAGCCGACCCTTAGTTTGTACAAACAAACAAATCTCATTTACAGTAATGCACTTACAATTGCAATTGCAATCTATAGGAAAAGGAGAGTTTAAAAGGATAAATGTGAAACTTGTATGTTAAAATCTTCATGTCTTAAATATCTTGAATGTAACTCGACACCCTTGTCGACACCCTTGTCGACACCCTTGTCTCATTGTTTATACAAACTGAGAAACAGGTCTAAATGAATTTCAGTGGTAATCAGCATTGTTCCCTTAACTTCATTAATGTAAAACGGTTCTCGTTGGAGTCTTACCATCATCGAGAGTGATATCCTGTAGGCCTATGGACTGGAAGCCAAGCTCTTTCTCTTCATCTGGTTCCTGTTTAATATCAAGGCTTTCTCCACCTTGTGGCAAACTGTAACGTTCGCTGGACTCCTCAAGAGATGTGCCTGAAGGTTGAGGGTCCATCAAGCTCTCTCTGATAGACGGTGAGTTGGAAGGCACTTTGGCAAGAGTAGGCTGCTGGGAAAGAGGAAGCACCTGGGAAGAGGAGGACTGTGGGAACTGCACCCGATCCAGACCAGATGTTTCCACATTTGCGCTGGTTAGAACAGAAGAACTGGACACTGAGATAGAGCCACGGTTGTAGAGATTAGGAGTGTGTTCTGAAGGGATGCCTTGGTATCCTTCACCTCGGTGAGACCTGGGTTGCTCTGCAGGGATTTGGGATGACTTGCAGCCTTGCAGTGAACCCCCAACCATTGGAAGACTAGGTTGTCCTTTGTAAGACAGATCCTGTTGAAGTTTTTGGTACAAAGAGTTGTTGAAATCCACCAGTGAGAACATAGGGTGGAGGTCTGCTACGGCATCGAGGCTTCGGTCTGCCGGATGAGAGCGGCTCAGATGCAGATCCTGAGGCGAGTAGCAGAGATGGGCTGAAGACGGAGACCCTTCGGTCAGCAGCCACTGCTCGAGAGGCTGGACCTCATCTGAAGAGATTGAGTCCCCAGTGGTGCTGAGACCTGTTGGGGACGTGGCTGGATGCTGGCCGTTGGTGTTAAGGTCCGGCCTCATGCCAAACTCCTGCTTCACATGCACTGCTTTGGAAGGAGGGTGTTCAACACATTACAGATTAGCTTTGTGGACATTTATTCATCTCTCAAAACATTTGAAAATGTATATATTATATTGTCCAATTGAGTCCAGTTCTATAGTAATCTAAGGCCGTTTACACCTGGTGTTAAAGGATTAGTTCACTTTCAAACAAACATTTCCTGATAATTTACTCTCCCCCATGTCATCCAAGATGTCCATGTCTTTCTTTCTTCAGTCGAAAAGAAATTAAGGTTTTTGAGGAAAACATTTCAGGATTTTTCTCCTTATAATGGACTTCAATGGCAACCAACGGTTTGAAGGTCCAAATGTCAGTTTCAGTGAAGCTTCAAAGGCTCGACACGATCCCAGCCGAGGAATAAGAGTCTTATCTAGCGAAATGATCGGTCATTAAAAAAAACAAAAAACTTTTTAACCACAAATGCCCATCTTGCACTATCTCTGAGATGGGTAACTATCATTACATCATCATGTTGGAAAGGTCACGCGTGACATCGTTAGACATCCAGCACACGTAAGGACCATTTTAAACAATAAACTGACACAAATGCATATAAATATGTCATTCAACATAAAATAACTTTGAACGGTCCTCCTACTCCAAAGTTGTAAACACTGAGTCGGTACTTCCGACTACGTCACGCGTGACTTTTCCAACGCGATGACGTAATGCGTGGCGCATCTCAGAGATAGTACAAGACGGGCATTTGTGGTTAAAAAGTATATATATATTTTGAAAATGACTGATCGTTTCACTAGATAAGACTCTTATTTCTCGACTGGGATCGTGTAGAGCCTTTGAAGCTGCACTGAAACTGACATTTGGACCTTCAAAATTGGACCATCAAGTTGGTTGCCATTGAAGTCCATTATATGGAGAAAAATCCTGGAATGTTTTCCTCAAAAACCTTAATTTCTTTTCGACTGAAGAAAGAAAGACATGGCCATCTTGGATGACATGGGGGTGAGTAAATTATCAGGACATTTTTATTTGAAAGTAAACTACTCCTTTAAGATGCGTTTTGGTCGATCGGATCACAAGTAGACGAGGGAGACACATTCCCGTTTACACCTGGTGTTTTAATCGATCTCTTTTGTCCACTTTCAACCACTTCTGTCCTGATTTCTTTGAGAGGAGAATGTTTACACATGAGGTCAGTAGGCGGAGAGTAGATGGTCTTTTGTGGCTGTTTGAACACATTCGACCACATGAGTGTTTACCCTATGAAAGCAATCCGGTCAAATGTGTTTTCAACTACCTCTAAAAGTGGTGGAAAGTGGACAAGCTCAAAACGTTTTAGACCCTGTTTACACCTGTATTTGGTGTTGTCTACCTGAGATCCTATCGACCAAAACACATCTTAATACCAGGTGTAAACAGGGCCTCAGTCTCAGACAGCATGGCATATTATACACACTATACGGATTTCAAAGTTTTCAATCTCCAAAACTAGAAGCTCAAATTTGATTGGTTAGCCTCTACCCCAGGTGTTGCCAACCCAGCAGACCTTCAGTTCTAACCCTGCTCCAACATTCATGAGTAATCCTGAACACCTTGATTAGTGTGTTTGATTAGGCATGGAAATAAACTCTGCAGGGTGGTAGCCTTCCAGGAGCAGGGTTGGCTATCCATGTCCTACACAAATTCGTACACAGAAATGGTCTTTTTTTCTTTTTCTTTCTTTTTTACAAGCTACCAGGCTCCTACAACGAGCGCTTCAGAACATCTATTAAATCTGTTCAGAGTTTTGTTTGAAACACCTAGGCCTTGTTTCTGCCTGGTATTAAGATGTGTTTTGGTGATCCGATCACAAGTCATCAGCTGAGACATTCATGATTCCACCTGGTATTAACATATTAACTGTGACTGATTTTGTGGAAGTAAACAGGAAAGTGGTGTGTCTTTGTGCAACACAGTGAAGTTTGAATGACTTGTCTTAGTGTGCTATCTCATAACACGTGTTAGGTGAAAGGACGATGAGTAGTAAGTGCTTCAATGCGGTCCGAGACACACTAAGGACGGAGCGTTTCTACTACTACAAAGGCTTTTTGTGGTCACAAGTGTTTTTGACTACCTCTGTATGTGGTTTCAGTTTCAGTGAAATGTTTTACACGTTGCTAGAGACTGTTCCTTACATGAATGAGCTACTCCCGGGGTCTATTTTAGATTGACCTGAGGTTGGTCTTTGATATATTAGTCAGACTGCCTCTTGCCGTCGAACTGGCAGTTCTTGCCACCAAAGTGGACCAGAGTTGCTGATAGTTCTACTCGCAAGGACCATTACCTGAAAGATAGGTGAAGAACTGTGAGACACTTCTCTTCCTTTTGCCATTGCTGACATAGAACTGCACCTGGGTGGAGGAAGCCGTGGTTTTCTTGTAGTACGGAGGAATCTTTACCACTATGCTTGTCTAAACAGGAATGGGAACACATAAGAGACACCTGTAATTATAGATCTCAATGGGATATGCATTTAACAATGCACATATGCCATGTTGATTAAATAAATTGAGGAATATCAGTGTTTTATTACAACAAAATCAATAACTTATTATGCTCACATTTTGACTCTTCTCTTGTAAAGCCCTCACATCGACCTCCCATTGTGTTTTACCATCTGTAATGGACAAAAAAAAGACATTACAAAGGCTCTTTTGTTATTACATAACAAACTGTCATCCAAAATGTATTGCTAGATTACTGATCTAAAAACAGCTCCAAATTAGAGCAGAGAGCCATGGGCTGCGTCTGGAGGTGTAATCTGGAGGTACTGCATTCGCCATGTTGTCATTATCATGTGATCTACCGGCGTAAGTTACGTTGCTTCACTGCCATTCATAAATCCTCTCCCGTGGCCTCATGGGATAGGAAAGTGTCCATCATACACACACTTCAGAATCTCGCCGGAAGCAGTAGGTCATCCGGG
The DNA here is from genome assembly GCF_965113295.1 of Leuciscus leuciscus. Lineage (NCBI taxonomy): Eukaryota > Metazoa > Chordata > Actinopteri > Cypriniformes > Leuciscidae > Leuciscus > Leuciscus leuciscus. Next base: position 8,139,795 of record NC_138724.1, on the reverse strand, counting down.
TACTTTTAGCCTGTTCTTTTATGAGTACTGTGAATTCAGACATACTTCTTTTGTCACATGTTTTTGCCTACTATATTAGGTAAGTATGCAATTTCGGATGCAGCCTAGCTGTGTGTCAGGGTTATGTTTGATCTGTTTAAGGGTACGTTTACACGACAATGATATGCTTAAAACGTAGACGTTTTTCCTTTGAGTTTTCCACGAACAGACAACACCATTGTCAAAATGATCCCCATTCACACGGATCTGTCAAAACCCTGTATTCTGCTGCCAGGCCATTAGATGGCGATGAAACACTATAGACTGAACAAGTAATATGAATATGCATAACGCCATCGATTCCACAGATTCACGTTTTATTGTTTACACGGAGACGCTGTTGTCGTGTAAATGAACGGCAGAAACACACAAAAAGTTGTATGTTTTTAAACCGGTGTCGTGTAAACAGCCCCTGAGTCTCCTGGGTTACTCAGTGTGTAATTAGTCATGTCAACTGTGTCTCATTTCTTTGATTAGTTCACTATGTATTTAAGCCCTGTGTTTGGTTCAGTTCAGTTCTGTTATTGTTGCGCCAAGCTTGGTTGTTCTGTTCCTGTCTGAGAGTTTGTTCCTGAGTTGTATTGTTTCCTTTTTGTTCTTGTTAATAAATTTAAACTGCTGCAATTAGATCCTCTTTCTCCTCGTCTCTGCAACCCGCAAGTTAAACTGTGAGAATAGTTATTGTAATAGATGATTTCACTTACCAGAGCTCTTTTCTAGAAAGACCACTATTGATTCTGGACTGATGTTTTGGCCTGTTATAAGCATCTCTTCTCCTCCAGTCACAGAACCACAGGCGGGACTAAAGCTCTCCACTTGAGGAAGTTCCTGAGCTAAGCGTTGAGCTAGTCAACAGAGAAAAACAATGGCTGTAAATTGCAGAGGAAATGTTTATCAATACGGTTCGGTGACATTTTCAAATTTAGATTATTGTGGCTTTTAGTCAATGTCTGTTAACTTTGTGGCCTTCTGTATAATGTATTTAAAACTTTTGAAAACTATTTTAAATATTTAAAGTTTTCTTTTACATGTTTAAAATGTACAATATTTCTCTTACAAGGAAATGGACCAAATATTTGGATGACATCATCTTGTTCACATGGACATATACAATTTTGATCCAGGAAATGCTCTCTAGAATGAGGATATTCCTCCACCAATATCAGTTGACTTAGACATGCAATAACTAGCATATAATATTTAACGTATTCAATGCATGTTTTCACATAGGAAATCCACATAAAAAAAACTCACAGCATTCTATTGGTACGGACGCCACCTGCAGTGACAGCACTTTGCCGTTGTGTTGCGGGATATGAACACGAAACACGGTGCGCACACGCGTGTTCTTACGCCCGATATCAGTCTCTCCCTTACGCAACTCAATGTCTGAGTTTCGTAGCTTCAGGATCCCAGCACAGTCGATGCTTTCAAAGAAAGATGACAGAAGGCAGCCATTAAAGATAGTCAGTTAAATTCTGTTTATTTAATAAAATTGCAAGTTAGCAAGTGATATTAAACCAAAGAGTGACATAAATGGTGCTATTTGCTGACAGTGGCTCAGAGCAACTCAATATAAACTATTAGCTATAACTCACATTTAAAGTCCCCCTGTGGTGAAAATCCAGCTTTTAAATGTTGTTTATATGTCATGTGGTGTTTTTAAAATGCTTTAAGACAAACCATGTGTAAATTCATAAGTCGACACCATTGCTGAGTATTTTCTGCTTAAAACTGCAGTGAACCAAAGACAGTCTCAAAAACACGGTTTGAAATCGCTGGTGTTTCTGACGTCACAAACTACCTTGTAACCAATCAGATCAACGTGCCGGCGGGCTTTAGCATATCGTTAACAGCGAACTAGCATATCATTAACTATGAAGCAGTGGAGTCTCAATAGAAGCCAGGTTATCCCAGTATATTTTTCTGCTGTAAGGTGTTTCTGTTGGTTGCTGTAATCTATAGTAATATCTTCAGAATTACTGAGAAGTCTAGTTTCAAATGTAATTATTTTGAAGTGTTGGTGCTTAATGTAACACTATCTAGTCTAAATGATAAATCACGTTTGACATTTGTGCTAGCTACTGTATACAGGCCACCAGGGCACAATACAGACTTTATCAAATAATTTGCTGACTTTCTATCAGAGTTAGTACTGGCTGCAGATAAAGTCCTAATTGTTGGTGAATTTAATATACATGTAGATAACGAAAAAGACGCATTGGGATTGGCATTTAGAGACATTCTGAACTCTATTGGAGTTAGACAACACGTGTCAGGACCTACTCATTGTCGTAATCATACTCTAGATCTAATATTATCATACAGAAACAATGTTGATGCCGTTGAAATTCTGCAACAGAGTGATGACATCGCAGATCATTATCTAGTATCGTGTAAACTTCATTTAGCCAAGGCTGCAAAGCTGAATCTGTGTTACAAATATGTTAGACCTATCACTTCTGCCAATAAAGATTGCTTTAATAATAACATTCCTGATGAGTTTCATCTCCTCAGAATCCCAGATAGCTTAGAAGAACTTGATATTGCGACTTGCACTTTAGACACAGTTGCCCCTTTGCGCTAAAAGAAGATTACATTAAAATAGTCCAACGCCGTGGTACAACGAACACACTCAGGCACTTAAGAGAGCAGCCAGAAAAATGGAGCGCAACTGGGAGAAAACAAAACTAGAGGTATTTCGCATTTCATGGAGAGAGAGCACAATTACGTACAGAAAAGCCTTAAAACGGCTAGATCTGCTTATTTTTCGACTCTCTTAGAAGAAGAAAAAACACAACCCTAGGTATTTATTTGACACGGTGGCTAAATTAACAAGAAATAAAGCTTCTACTTTTGAAGTTTCCAAAGAGCACAGCAGTAATGACTTTATGAACTTCTTTACTTAAATGATTGATAATATTAGAGAGAAAATTATAACTATGCAACTGTCTACTACAGTATTGCATGAGACAGTGCATTGTAGTCTCCCTGAGGAAAAATTCCATTCATTCGTTGCAATAGGAGAGGAAGAATCAAGTTAAAATCATCTAAATCAACAACATGTATGTTAGACCCTATACCAACTAAGCTACTGAAAGAAATGCTTCGAGAGGTCATAGATCCTCTTCTTAATAAAAAGTACAACAAGGCTCAGTACTAGGACCGTTGCTGTTCACTCTGTACATGCTACCCTTGGGAGATATCATTAGGAAGCATGGGATTAGTTTTCACTGTTCTGTCGATGATACTCAGCTCTATATCTCTTCGCGCCCTGACGAAACTTGCCAATTCAAGAAATTAACGGAATGCATAGCTGATATAAAAATGTGGATGACTAGTAATTTCCTATTGCTTAATTCAAAAAAAAAAAAAAACTAAAAAAAAACAGAGTTTCTACTGATTGGACCAAAAACCTCTGCACGTACTAACCTAGAATACTGTCTAACAATTGATGGATGATCTGTCAAGTCTTCGTCATCGGTTATGAACCTGGGTGTGCTCTTTGATACCAATCTTTCATTTGAAAGCCACGTTTCTAGCATCTGTAAAACCGCATTCTTCCATCTTAAAAATATATCTAAATGACGTCATATGCTCTCAATGAAAAATGTGAAACTGTTAGTTCATGCGGTCATGACCTCAAGGCTAGATTATTGTAACGCTATTATGGGTGGTTGCCCTGCACGCTTAATAAACAAACTACAGCTGGTCCAAAACGCAGCAGCTCGAGTTCTTACTAGAACCAGGAAGTGTGACCATATTAGCCCGATTCTGTCAACACTACATTGGGTCCCTATTAAACATCGTATACATTTAAAAATATTGCTGATTACTTACAAAGCACTAAATGGTTTAGCTCCGCAGTTCTTGAGCGAGCTCTTAACGCATTATAGTCTTTCACTTCTATTGCGATCTCAAAACTCTGGCCAGTTGATAATACCTAGAATGTCAAAATCAATTGCAGGCGGAAGATCCTTTTCCTATTTAGCACCTAAGCTGTGGAACAATCTTCCTAACATTGTCCAGGAAGCAGACGCACTCTGTCAGTTTAAATTTAGACTAAAAACTCATCTCTTTAACCTGGCATACACATAGAAAGTTATACATTCCTATAATTCAAATCAGTTAAATGATTATTAGGCTGCATAAATTAGGTCAGCCGGAACTGGGAACCTATAACACCTGATCTACTGGTTACATCATAAGAAGAATGGCATCTACGCTAATGTTAGTCTTTCTGTTTATTCTGAGGTTTACTGTAATCAGCTGGATCCAGGCCATAGCCAGACCAGATGGAGGACCTGCACCTATACACGACCACAACGCTTCCCTGAAGTGTCAGCAGAGATTGCGTCAACTAGACTCTCATCGACACGACATCCATCAGAACAGAACTGAACTGAGCTGGACGATGACATCACGGTTTACTCCAGAGTGAATATATATACATAAAGGAACTAAATTAATAAAATTTTTACAAAAATTAAACATTACTGAACGAACTTAAGCTGGACTGTGACGCTATTTTCTTCTGGAAACAAACTTTTTTTCCTGCTATCTTTGTAAAACTGCTTTGAAACAATCTGCATTTTTTCTGGTGATTGTTAGAAGGCAGACTGAGATGGCGAATGGGAATATGGTTCATGTAACATTAGCAACACATTATTAGCTGTTTTTTAACATAGTCAAGCAAAAGGCTAATCATATTAATTAGCGTTATGTGTCCGACGTTGTAAAGAGCGATATCTTTGTGCAGTGTTTACCTCAGTAAGTTGACAGAGTGTATCTCTGAGCTGGTGTGAGTGAGTGGAGGTGGGGCCAATTTGCATATTCATGGTGCCGCGTATACTAAATGAGGCAAGGGCTTAGAGTTGCATTCAAGCTATTTTAAGGCATGAAGATTTTTTTTTTCAAAGGATTTTTTTTTTTTTTATATGTAATTGTGGTGATCAAAGATGAGATTCAAAGAATAAAATCATTGACTACAGGGGGACTTTAAGTAATTTCACTTTGTCGTATGCATTCATGAGACCTGCATATACTCAACACAATCACAATATTGAAAAGTTTCTATTAAAAGCCTAGACAATTTGGTAGCGGGTTCCACTGTAGAAAGTATCTACTCATAGTCAGTCATGATTAATTTGTTTCTGTTAGAAAAACTGTCAGATAATAAGATTGGTACCATGAAAAAAAGATTGATTCTATACTGTCATGTTGGCTCCCATGAAGCAATCCACTCCAGCTTTAATTAGGGTCCTGATATAACTTGAGTCTTCACCTCGTTTGAGTGCAAATCATTTTAAACATATTTTATTAAAACTACTATTTATTCCCTGAGGGGCAAAATTGAACAAAAAATTAAGAGTTCTGTTCTGTTCTGAATTTCACATATTTTCCATTAAGAGCTGCCATCTTCTTGTTCTAAAGACTAACCTGTCAGCCATGTCAATATATCATTTATGCAAAAAATCTCTCTCTCCAATGCGTGCAGGTCATGGGGAATGTAAATCAGAGGTTTGTTTGACAGGTACCTGGCACACATGTTGTTTTCAGGAAGGAGAGGAATTTCAAGAACTTTGGTGCTGGATATCACTGTCTCTTGACTCGGAGTCGCTACAGTTTTGCCAGTAATCCTGTGCACTTGATAGAACGGGTGTGGCCTGGTGTAACGATCATCCGCTGTCCCAATGAACATCTGCAGGCTGATGGGTTTATCATTACACCCTATTAGCTACAGATGCGAGAACAAACAATATGAGTAAACATGCAACTGATTATTCCAAATAAATGGTATGTGCCAATCCATCACCCATCAACTCTTTAATGCACTATAGCCCTTAAAGTATTCAAAGTAGCCCACATCAGGCTGGCCTTTCCAGCCAACATTCAAAGTTTGTGTTGAATAACTTTACTTTTCTAGTTTTCAAAGCTAAGAACTTCTGTTCCTCTGATGGCAGGAAAGGTTGTCCATTTTGTGTTATTGGTAGCTAGGGTAAACAAACAGGCCAACACATGTAACATTAGCTTGTACCCTGTTAAAAATACCACACGCTGACTGGATCAAAAGCTCTCTCCATAAGACTGTCTGATATTCATCACATGAATCACATTTATCTTAACTTCTATTATACGCAAATTAGATCATTTATCCAATATTTTAATGTCTAAACTAATACTAGTTTAACAACAAAAAATTATAATGCATAATAATATAAATATAAATAATTAAATACATTCAAACAATAATCTGGTATTTTGGTCTTTTTATTTTTACTGGAGCAGGTGTCAGATGAGCAACAAACCTTGAGGTATGGAACCCATCCTCAATTTACCAGAGTAATGAAAACATCTGCTGTGCAAGTTCAAATTTTGCACAATACAGTTTCTGTGACGAACAAAACCAACACAGAACAAGTAGGCAATGATGGATGAACTACTCCATCAATAATTAATCATAATCAATGGATCACATGTACATATTTCCATTTATAATTCACTAGTGGCACCAAATGGAATTGCAAAAATGACTGTTTCCAAACATGCAACCATGCCCCGAACACAAACCACTGCCAGAAACCTTCAACTATAGGGGAATTTATCAAAGGCTAATGTGAGAGCTGGTGCAAAACCTGACCTTTACAACAGGGTGTCTTCCACAGTCGGATTTAATGGCCCCTCGACTGCCCTCCGTCTCATAATGGGCTCTGTGGTGAGGTTTAGGTTGGATCTCGATCTTTAACTCACATTGGCCACACTGACTGGGCAGAGGACATTCCAGTGGAGGTAAAGATGTGGACCTGAGCAAGAAATAAAGAACAGCAGTGGCTTTAACAAACATAGCTGTTGTTTTTGGGAATTGGTCAATGAAACAGAGCACCCATTGTTATAACCCTGATAACGATGGAGCAACAAGGCTAACAATCTATTATATAACCGGCACTTAAACCAAAGGTTGCAAAATCAAGTCCTATGCATACATGCAATTTACCTGTATAAAGGAGTAGTATTGACTTGTTTGGGTTTAGCCCAAGGGAAGTGTGTTGGAACGGCTAAGAAATGTTCCACTATATCCTCTTTCCTTAAACTGGGCAGGGACACAGCTATGCCCGAGTTTAGCGATGGATTTGCAAGACCTTGGTCTTGAAGACCTGAGTCTTCATGTCCAGGCAACAGAGACGCTTGATCCTGGTGGTGGTTGGTCTGATACGTTCTTCTTGTTTTGGATGGGATGTCTACCTCCAGTGGAAAGGTCTGGTAGGGGGCAAACGTGGCACCACTCATCCACGTCTCCTCAGTGACACTCCCCCGAGGAGAGTGAGATGGTGTTACGTTGGGGGAAAGGTGAGGGGACGCCAAACCAGGAATGACCTCTGCACTGGAATGTCGCCTTTTCCCACATGGCGATGTTGGCCGAGAGGAGGGCCGAGAGGAGGGCCGTGAGGACGAGGAGTGCGGATGGGGACTGAGCCACGTGTCCTCAGTGATGCTGGTGCGGGGCGACTGATACGGTGACAGCGACTGATATTGCAGAGCATGCGCATGATGTTGTTGGTAACGATACCAAGAGTCGTCTCCATATGCAGCCATGCATCCAGGGGAACCGAAGGGGGAGACGAGCGGAGACACTTGAGGAGACGCCTGGGGAGAGGTGAGGGGGGACGGCAGAGGAGACGTCAATGGTGACACTAGAGGAGACGCCAGCCGAACTCGAGCGGCCGCCTCGTTCAGCTCTGCCTCCACATCATCGTAGATGTGCGAGAAGGATTCACAGGACGAGGCATCAGACAACCAGCTGCGGGACGACAAACTGCTGCAGGGGCTGGGACACAGTGAGGACGTGTCTCTATAGGATCCATCCAATGGCAGGAAGAGCTGGTCCCTCGATAGAGACCCAGCACACGCTTCCCCACAAGCTCCTGCTGACTGGCCCAACTGGTGGGTTCCCAGATCCTGGAGGCAGTTGGCTGGGATAGAGGTGATCTGGATGCTGGGACAGTCAAACACCCTGTTGGGAGAATCCATGGGTTGCAGGGAACCAGGGTGAGGGGTGCCATAAGGCTGGTTTGTGTAGCTGTCCTGCTGTTCTGTGGGATGGTTGGGGTCAGACGGAAAGATAGGGTAGGAGTTGGCATCATCATCCGATCTGGGTTCTAGAGTAACAGGAAAATGGTTAATTTTAACACAAGACCCCTTAATATGACAAATCTTGGTTTACACTTAAGGCTGGAATACACTACTCAACGATTTGCCAATGCTTAGATGCCGAAAGTCAATGTATGATGGCCACAGACTCCAATTTTTCATCAGACATGTTTGTTATTTTGAGCCGATTTTAGAACACACAGCTGCGTTTCCATTACCCTTCAAATTACGCAAATTTAAATTGTGAATTGAAAATACTCCCAATTTACTCCCAGTACTCGCATTTACAGGTCACCTGACGTAAGTAACAATCGATCATTCTTTAAAGATGGCGTGGTATGTTTGGACAGAAGACGAGACAGAGTTCTTCATTAAACTCGTATAGGAAAAAAGTATTACGGGAATACTGGATTCTAAACAACAAAGAAATGTCCCTATTTATCAAGAGCTTGAAGCAGATATGAGGGAGAAACACCCAGAAACACCTCATATGTGCCGCTCACAGTATAAGGGTCTTTCCTTGCCTTTAATGCTTGGATAACACGCCTATAATTAAAAATAATAGCTAGTGTGGTGGCTGGGATATACTTAAACCTACCAACATCCCTTGCCATGATTTTTTGGAAGGACTTATCGAAAGAGGGAAAAAAATTACGTTTTAGTCACATAACATCGGTTAATGGAAACGCCGTCATTTCGCAATAGTTTTTTTTTATAACATTTATAATATATAGCAAAAGTTTTGCGCAAATCTGTAATGGAAACACAGCTAGTGTCACGCATCTAGCAACTTTGAAAGACTGGTGTGTGTGATCCTCAGCAGTTTAGTCAGTGTATGATGCCTACTTGCCTGTAGGCACTGTTCAGATGTTAAAAGTCCAGTGTATGCCAGGTTTAACATAAAGTGATTTTTCTTTTTGAGAGAAACAGGATAAAAAAACAAACAAGAAAAAGTATGGTGGGGCATGATTTTGTCCATTGGGAATTCCTTGTATTTACATTGGACAAAAATGGCTTATTACTTTATTACATACGCTATAGTAATCAATCAGACTGTAGAGGAAATAAGACTGAACCATCCAACTCCCATGCAAGCTTGTTTCCACCACTGAATAAAATATAAAAAAATGTACTTGCAACTTTTTTTTTCTCAGAATTTCGTGATATAAACTTGCAATTGCAAGTTATAGGCCTGGTTTCACAGACAGGGCTTAGATTAAGCCAGGATTAGGCCTTAGTTTAATTAGGGCATTTAAGTTGCTTTTATAAACATGCCTTAGAAATAAAACATTACTGATGTGCATCTTGAGACAAAACAATGGCACTGGCATATTTTAAGTTATGTCAGTGCAAGTTGCTTTCAGTTCTTAAAACAACTCAAACATGTATTTCAGTCTGAGACTAGCTTAAGCCTGTCTGTGAAACCAGCGGATAAAGTCAGAATTGCTTGATATAAAGTCGCAATTGCATGTTATAAAGTCAGAATTGCAAGATGTAAACTCGCAATTGTGAGAACGAAAGTCAGAATTGTGAGACAAAAAGTCGCAATTTTCTTTTTTTTTTCATTCTGTGGCGGAAACAAGCTTCCATAAACTCCAGACTCCTGATCAGAGCCGTTTTCCTTTGCACCAAATGATTGGCCAATCAATTCAACGTTGTCTACCTTTATTAAGGTCCATCACTGCATTAACTTTAGGCACTATTGGTTAACATTATCCAGTAGCTCACTCGGACTATGTGAAACACAAGATGAAGATGTTTCAGTTCTTATATTTTGATTAAATATCATGAATCAAACTTTTTTATTATAATGTGCACTGATGAATTGTTATTGTGTACAATGTTTAAGGTCAGTATTGTTTATTAATTTCTTTTGGAAGGATAAATACAATCCAATAACTATATTAGGTTTTAAGTCATCAATGTCCTTTTAGTAAACGATCCTTCAGAGAAAAAAAAAGGGGGAAAAAAAAAAAATGTTGTTTTCAAGAGTGAAGTTATCTTAAGCATACTCCAACAGGCCACACACTGGCATACTGTAGAGCAAACCTCCAGAGATGCTCTTCTGGCTCATTCAGACACGAGCAAACTGACAGAAGTGCAGCAGTAGCTAAACATAAATATCACACACACACACTGATCCACGAGCTAGGGATGCTGTCACACTGATAACACTATCTGTCGACCATAATGAAGTTACACACGCACTCAAGCTTCGACAGTCAAATGCTCAGCAATAAAAACTGAAAGGTGATTTACTGTGAATTTAACCATGTTATCAGCGAGGTTTACCTAAGGATGGAGAAAGATCAATTACAGTGGACAGCATCATTTGCTTAAACAACTTCAACAGTAGCCATTTAGGGAAGTACAGTAACATGCTCACAGTGCCAATATTATTATTAATAATAACTTTGTTATTAATATTAATAATAATAATGGTTATTATTCGTTCTATTCTTATTCTTTGTCTACAATCCACGACAATTAGACTGGCACAAAACATAATGTATTACAGTATACACGCTTCATGTTTTTGAAAGATGTTTCGCATGATTAGGTTTTGACCTTCCTCTTTAAGCGCTTCAACTACACTTGATGTTGCAAGATAAGGAAGTGACTTTCAGTATTTTAACACAGTTTCATATATTCTGGACACATACACAGATCCAAACATGGCCACTTCTGTAAAACATTCTAGCCGCGACTCTACGTCGCTCCCATTATAACCGCGCGCGCTTGCACGCACTTCATTGATTATAATCGGAGCGTTGGAATCGTCGCGTCCGCTGAAAGTAACGTACAAACCTGCGTGGCTCAGCGACTGATGAGAATAACTGCTTTCCCCAAATATCAGTCTGAAGTCCAGTTCCTCGCTGTAGTTAGTAGTCATTGCATTAGAGACCTCAGCTCAGCTCTACTTTCTTCTGTTGAATTACATAAACAAACAAGCCCATGCGCGCGCAAACGCCACTACAACTCTCCAACTTTCTACAAGCGTCACTTTGGTTGACAAAACAGAGATGGTGTCAGCGCGAAAACCCGGAACACACGGTCCAAAATGTCCTTTCCCCCCCCCCACTCAGAAGTTGGTTAGATCGAGCTTCTGATGTTGTTTCTTCCCGGATTGTTGATGTCCTGCCGTGTTTAATAATCCCATGCTGGGTTTTGAGTTGATCTGAAGTCTTGCGGACATGTAGATGGTTGTGGCAAAGTTACATTTCACGCTGCGACTTCAGACGTGACGTCACGACATTTGACAGACTACAAACACTCGAAAAGGAAACGCACGCGCCCGCGCGCGCACGCGGCCACATTTGCAAACAGCAACAATGTAACAAGTGTGCGAGAACAATTCGGTCGCAGTAGAGCAGAGAGCGGTGTGCTTTTATTAGTCGTTTGATACAGTAGAGTAGACGGAAATGCACACATGATCAATTAATACACACTTAGTTTGCAAAGTCAGAATATGGTTGGGTCTCAAAACTTACACACACACAAAATACCATGGTAACCACAGTTTCCGCTTAAAGTTGTTGTTAGTTCTGAAAAATGACCAACAAAAAATATCTTATTCAAAATATTTTAAGAACTTTATAGAATCTGTCTTTTTTTATATATATATCAGAGACTTAATATACAATCTCATTGCTTTTTTAATCTATCATATTTTTTGGGTTACATTGTCATTTATACAATGTAATAATACATTTAAGTACTTAGTAATACTAACATGCACTTACTGTTGGGTTAGTTGCATGTAATTATTCATAATTTACTACAGTAAGTACATGCAACATTACAAGGACACTAAAACAAAGTGTTACTTATTATCTTGATAGCAGAGGCTGTTACAGTTTTATTTAAAGGTTATGTGTGATTTTTTTTTTTTTTTTCATCTTATATGCAAAGAACACATGCACTGTCTGTAACTAAAGTAATCAAGCTATTTATAGGTATATTTCTCCAGAAACACAGCACAGACACACTGGTGTCAAAACACTTAATTTGATAAGAGTATCAACCAGTTTAAGGTGTCTAATAAAAAGGAAATCTTATTTTATTGTTGCTTTTATGTTTTCCTGGCTGAATCTGGTTTCTATGGTCCTTTTTAAAGTGTTGCCTACCCATACAGCTTTTTTTTTGGACATCATATGTGGATTATAATGCCTGAAATGCTGTCTAGTTTCGCAACTTACTCGTTTTTGAGAAACAAACTCTCACATGTGAGTCACTGAGGCTTTCCTTGTTTAATACATGGAGGGGCAAAAGTCAAACGCATAGTTAAAATGGTTTATTTCACAATGATGATCTTGGTTTCATGACACAGTACAGGAGCAGTTTTGACTTTGTCCTGAAAGTAATTGGCGCTGCACTGCGCCCTTCTGGTGAACGGTGGAAACCCATCAAAATAAAAAATTAAAAAAACATTCCCTCATGCGAAACATTGGCATACAACAAACTCCAAAACCAGTGTTTCTAATAGAAAACACTACTAGAGATGGCACTTGATAACTGAATGTAACAAACTTAAAAGCTAATACAAAGCACACGGTAAAATGGCACTTTGCATTGAAATGAAGAGGAATGAAAGTTTTACAGTGAGATCAGACGCTGAGTGTCAATGTTCACTTGTGGTCTGACCACAGTCACCAGTCACAACTTTCGTCCTGCAAATTATTTCCTCTTCCTCTTCCTGTGGCACTTCACTTATATGTCTCTTTCGTGTTGCTGACTCATTGACATTTAGCGGTGCACATTTGTTGTCGTCCCTCTTGCGTTTATTTACCAGTCCACTGTTCTCCTCTCCGATTCGGCCCTCTGGAAGCCCGAGAGTGCGCAGACACACTATAGCTGCGGCCTGCTCTGCAAACTTCTTCGACTTCTCCCTGAAGAGAGTGAAAACAGCAATAACCACAGTGTCATTCTCTGAATTACTATAGTGTACACACGCCTGGACAAACACAAAGGGCCAAGCCAAAAATGGCAAAATAGTTAGTGCTCTTTTAATGGTCTTCACCATTTTAAATCACAAATCACTGGCAAGGAAATGAGCAAGAGCTGCACAAATACTGCAGATAAAGAAACTCAGCACGGAATCGCAACGCTCAGACGGCTTTTCACAGGAAGAAGAGTCAGTGTTGTTCTGCTCACTGTTAATGCCTTCAAATGTCTCCCAGTTCGTTTGAGTTTAATGTGAGACCAAACATTCAAACCTGAGCTAAACATGAGCCTGATGGACTCGTTCTCAAGACACTTCTTGGTTGTGTTTGCAGTTTGAGCAGGAGCAAAAATAACATCTGATCATCTTTAGAGAAGAGCTTTTCATTTCTGCAGTATTCTCCTGAACTCCAAAGCATGAAAAGAGTTTTGCAGATAAGCAGCAGCTGAAAGGCTCCTCTTCCTCATGTGTTACAGATGCATTTGAAGAGTTCAGATGCAAAAGTCTCTAAGTGCCATCTGAAATTTTCTTCTAGAATGATCATTTTTATCAAGCTCGTATATTTAAGTTCAATAATTTCACTTAAAGGCACAATATGTATTTTTTTTTATTTAAAAATATAAAAAATCACTATATCCATGTTATATATTTTTTAAAGTTGTGTATTTACATTATCCAGACAGTTCCAATTAACTTCTAAATCCAGAGAAATTAATATTTTAATTCGAAGACACGGACCGTGTCTTTATTTCCGTTTTGTCGCCGTCAATGCCGTCATATCCGTGTTGTCTCTGGTTTCCGCTCGTGCTGCCATGGCAACCAGAGCTATGAACCAGAGCCCTCTGATAGTAACCAAACTGACGCGGACAACTGTGTAGTTCGCAATGTCTATTTGCACGCTGTTGTTGTTTCGTTCAAACATTATGGACCATGGCAAGCAGACTTTGGATAAAAAAGGAGAACTAAACCGAGAATCAATATCAGCGCGGTGTTTTCGAGATGCCTAGAGCTCCCATGGACACTATATAAACGAGAGCTCCACGTCCGAGACTTCGACAACTCCTACATGTAACGTTACTTTATTAAACAGGTGAGCACATTTACATAAAACTAATCAAGGTTATATAGTTCAACAATGATAAAATGTTAGAATATGATCTGTATGTTATTCTAATGTTGATCTAGCTAGCTTACTGCTAGTCTCATACAGACAAACTAATGTTAACACATACATTTCAACACATTCAAATGCAGTTTAGTGTGATAGTGTAATGTTAGACCAAGTGAAACAGCGCTGCGTTACCTCTCAAGTTTAATTTGTCTAATAAACTGACCTGTGAGTAGTAATTCTGCGTGTAGTTCGGTAGAATGAAATGTCCATATTCCTTTTATATCCGCGGGACTCGCGTCGCGTGTGAAGCTGATAGCTGTCTCTTAGCAATCCCGAACTGCTTCATATCACAGTCATGATAAAAGCATCGATGTATTCAGTAATCCATATACATTATTAGATCGGTCGGCTTGACGTTGACGACAAAATCCATAATTCATAGCAAATGTTGCGTCATCAATCTACGCCTTTGTTATTGTAAATAGGTTAGCGACCCCTAGTGGAGAAAAAATCCCATATTGTGCCTTTAAATGGCAATACAAATTACCTATTAATTGTCATTTAAGTGAAATTACTTAACTTAAGCTTTATAAAAATGATAATTCTAGAAGAAAATTTCAGATGGCACTTAGAGGCTTTTGCATCTGAACTCTTCATTTATTATGATATTTCTCGGCAGATTTTTGAAGACGCCGGTCTGGAGCTTCACCATGTGATTCATCACTCCACACACAACTTCCTTATTCTGCCAAAAACTTCATTCTGTCTTTGATGTTTCTCTGAGACAGTATTGCTTTTTAAAGCATCGCCAAAATTTAACCTAGGCTCTTTTTGTTAATCTACCCGAGTCAAAATTTCGTTTAAAAGCATAATTAGGATGGAAACGGCACTTTTAAGTTTGACTGTATTTTCGTTTTCGGTCAAAATGCCTTTTGAATGGGAATGTTTGGGACTTTACTATGATAGCATCAAAATCGCTATTTTTAAAACACTAAGAAGGCTCGACAGTGTCGACACAACATGAAACTGTGCTGGAAGTATCACGCCGGCATTTTGTCAGTCAAAAATAGTCGATCTCCGAATGCGAATGAACTGATTCCATAAGAGGAAATGTCATGAAGTTGTAATTTCAATGAAAAGCTTGATAACTTAGCCACTTAGCTCATGGCAATATCTATTCAAATAATAATAAACAAGGGGTTTCATTCAATATATCAATATATAAGGAGTCAGTTCTTTTGCATTCGGAGATCGACTATTTTTGACTGTCAAAATGCCAGCAGACACAGCTTCAGTGAGTTGTTCAAAATCTTTCTTTTTAGTAAACTCTGTGTACACAAACAATGTTCTCAATGCTGGAGTTCATGTGCAGAGCCCCTGGTGATACTTCCAGCAAAGTTTCATGTTGTGTCGAGCCTTCTTAGTGTTTTAAAAATAGTGATTTTGATGCTATCATAGTAAAGCCTTCATTTATGAAGGAAATGTGCTGGAGAAAGTCGTTTAAGTGTTTTATGTATTTGCGCAATTCATTTTACGCCGGACTGCTTCCAAAAGAGGGTCAGTTCAGTGCTGGATTTGCACAAAACTAGAGATTTTTAGATTAACATGACGATACATGCTAGTCAATAACTCCACAACAACTTCATAAATGTATCCACTTTCCATTCAGAAACATTGTCAGTTGCATTGTCCGACTCTGGTTTGAACATGTAAGGCTGAACACCACTACTGACGATTTCTGGCATTCTGGCTGCGCGAGATTCTCCTGTTTTGTTGTTGCTGGAGTATCTGAAGCACGAGCTGTAAAGGCTCCGCCCTCTTCTGGAAAGGGGGCGGGGAGCAGCAGCTCATTTGCATTTAAAGGGACAAACACAGCGTGCTGACGCTCTTTGCTCACACCCACATAGGGGCCATAATAAGCTATAATAAGTTATCTGTGGGGTATTTTGAGCTGACACTTCACTTCACAGTGACATTCTGGGGACACCAGAGACTTATATCATATCTTGTGAAAAGGGGCATAATAGGTCCACTTTTAGAAGTACATTTGCTTAACCACAAATTATTGGTCGGGAAATTAGCAAAAATTAAGACAAATGAAAGCTTATTTTTTAGCCATTTTGGGCTTGGCCCATTATTTTTTCCCCAGGAGTGTGTGACGTATCAGACAGCAAACTCACCACAGGGTAGAGCGGTACTTCTTATCGGCTAGAGTAACCGTGGACTGAAAAGCTCGATCTTGAGTTCGCTGTTCCTGAGAAGTAAACAAACTGTTTAAACAATCGGTCATAGGTTAATAGGTTAGTTTAATCCTATACACCAGTGGTTCTCAACCACACATGGTCCACAACAACATTAAAACAGAATTATTTTTATATGAATAAATAGATCAATAAAAATTACACGTATATATAGAATATTTTTTATCGAATTTATGCTATTGACGTGGGACATACTTTTAAAGTAGGAAAATATGTAAATCTGTAAAAATCACATCTCTGATATATACACACAAATATATACACATTAACGCACACAAACACACATAAGGCTTTACACTCTTTTACATACTTAGTTTCACATTAAACCATGTTCTTGTGTGAGTTCCTAGTTTCTGAGAGGAAGAAAGGCTGTATGGGGAGGTCAAATGTTAATTAGCCAGCATGGCCCTTTTGTCCCATAAATCAGGCCTCAACCAGTATTTTCAGTCTTACACACACAAACATACATAAGGCTTTACACTCTTTTACATACTTAGTCCCACTTTTAAAATTAAGCTACTTCATATGTTCAGGTTTTTCAAGACTAGGGGAATCATGGTTCTTGTGTAGGTGAATTGTAATACGTTTTATTTTTTGATGTTTTGTCTTATTTTAATACTGGTTAAAATCTTAATCATAAGTCTTCTTGAGGCCCTAGTTGAGAACCACTGCTACCATCACACACAGTCTAATGAACTGACCGTCTCATATACAGGTTGATCAAGCTTTTCCTTCCGGCTCCATTCCAGCAGGAACATCTTTGGAGTGATCTGAGGTGGATAATCTCGTCTGGGAAACACAAACACAATCATAAATATATTAAATACAACTGTTAAAACAGAAAATACACTGGTACCCGTGTTAACCAACAATAACAGTTTTATTGTGTGGGTGGAGGTGTTATGAGCCGAGTCATTTGTTCCATTCTGTCCTGTGTATATTGTCTGTGTGTATGTGCATGATTGTGTGTATGTGCATGTTTGTGTGTATGTGCATGTTTGTGTGTATGTGCATGTTTGTGTGTATGTGCATGTTTGTGTGTATGTGCATGATTGTGTTACAGGTGGGCGGATTCTTGTGGTAATTTCCTGGAAGCTGTGATTGGTTCTCCTCCACACCTCATCCAGATATGAGACCACCAAAACACTCATTTGGGGCAGTCATGGCCTAGTGGTTAGGGAGTTGATCTGGTAACCCAAAGGTTGCTGGTTCGATTCCAGAACTGGTGGGAAATGACTGAGGTGCCCATGAGCAAGGCACCTAACCCCTAATCGCTCCCCGGGCGCCACACAAGGCTGCCCGCTGCTCTGGGTGTGTGTATCCATGTTTGCAGTGTGTGTGTGTGTTAACTACTCACTACTCTGCTCCTAATGTGTGTGCATTAACTTGGATGGGTTAAATGCAGAGGTCAAATTCCAAGTATGGGTTACCATACTTGGCCGTCACGTGTCCCTTTCACTTTCACTTATCCTCGGCCCACGCGTGATTGACTGTAGACTGTTTTTGCTATTACTTCGTGCTGTTTTGTCTAGTCTAGAGGGTCGTATCAGAGAGATTGAGAGTGATTATTTGAGATTGTGTGATTCTGTGATTATTCATGTTGACCCACGCCTGATTGACTACGAACAAGTTTGCTACGAACTAGTAAACATCTTCTGTAAATATTCTTGTTGGGGGTTTAACGCCATTTTATTTTGTATATCTATCTTTTCACATTGTTTTTAGATCAGGGAGGTAGGCAAGTTTAAATTGTATTTTGTTTTCTTTATTTGTGTGTTAGGAAATTGTAGAGGTAAAAAAGAAGAAGTTTGTTTTGGTTTGTTATTTTGGCCTTATCTGCCCCGACGCTAAACCCTTTTAAAAGTAAAACGTAATGTTTGTTTGCCATCTCTCTGGTAGTGAGACTCTTCCTTCTCCTGTTGCTGCTGACCCCTAGCGGTCGTAACACGTGCACAAGCCAAAGTGCTTTCTTAGGTCATCAGTGGGTCACAATTCACCTTTCAAAGCGGACAGGCATTATGATGACATCATCTTCTACTTTAGGGATCTCAGACTGATCCCCGTTGGTCTGTAGGGCAGCTTTTCTAGCTTTCAGTTCAGCGCTGGTCTTCATGTAGAAGTCAGTCAATCCAAACACCTCACTGCAAAACAGACACACACAGAACACATAAAAACAACATTATTTATGTGTGTGTGTGTGTGTGTGTGTGTGTATACACATGCAAAAATATTAGGGGTGTAACGATACACGTATTATTAACGACACTGTTACTACACAGCGCTAAGAGATCCAGTAAAGAAAGCATTTGAAGTCGCCACAGAAGTAGTAACATCACTGCGAGGTCTAGTGAGAAGCATTCACATTTCTCCGTTATTAGCCGTAGATCTCTATCAGATCAAACAGCGCTGGCGTGGAAACCAGGAGAAACATTGTGCCATGAATGAACTATCCAGTGTCCACAGATCAGCAATATTCACCATAGATTTACTGTAGTAACACTATAGTAACTGTAGCCATGGGAGTTTGGCAGGAATCGTGAAACGCTTTTAAGTACGTTACACATTATTTGTTCATCCTTCAAAGATTACCCCCATTTATAAAACTAAAAGTTTCAAGATGTAGGAAAACTCACATTTATTTAAAAATAAAAAAGACATAAAATTACCATTGTAACCAGTAGGTGGCTGCCACTTCCACTCCCAAATATTGATTTATAGGGGTGGTATAATGCCCTTTTAATAAGATGTAAAATAAATTATAAATCTCTGATGTCCCCAGAGTGTGTGTGTAGCTCAAAATACCGCTCAGATATTTTTATATAGCATGTTAAAATTGTCAGTTTTTGAGGGTGAGCAAACACGCACCGTTTTGTGTCTGTTTCTTTAAATGCAAATGAGCTGCTGCTCCCGGCACAGAGGGCGGAGTTTCAAGAGCTCGAGTGTTAGCTGATTTATGTTGCTGATGTGGAGTTAACCATCTTCAATTAGCATATTCTGTCATTATAATCTATAAATCACTCGTATAGGAACTGTTGTGAGATCCACACAGAGTGACTTTCTATTGCATGTGAAAAGACGGATGCGACAGCTTGAGCAGACTCTCAAATGTGCTCGACTACAACAACTCTTCCTCTTCTCAACATGGACTGCGTGTTCCCGGGGGCGGGGTTCATGTAAATGTTAGGGTTTGTGATGTCACTAACCCGGGAGGAATGTGGTGTAGTCCCTACTAGGGATGTCCCGATCCGATCATGTGATCGGAAATCGGGCCCGATCACGTGTTTTCAGACTCGATCGGAATCGGACTTTACCTCCCGATCAGGACTCGGATATGTATATATATTCTCATTATTTTTGAACACATCTATAGTTATGCGGTGCCACAGAGTTACGCCGGTTTCACACTGCACGCAAGCAGAGCGTAAGCAGCGCAGGAGCAGTGGATATGGTGAGCAGGAGCAGGACACGCGCGTTTTGCTTTCACACTGGCAGCGTTTGTCACGCGCGGCTGAACCGCGGGTTGTGTACAGACAGAGTACTCTATAATGGATAAGTTGGCATTGCTTTCTTTCGTTTTCAAATACATTTAAGAGAAAAGACTTGTCAAGAAGCTTATTTTATTAATAATTTCATTTATATAACTTTTGGTTCATCTTTGTTTTTATTGTTCTGGCAACAAGTTTGTTTTTGGACATTTGTTTTCTTTTTAAATTGCTGTTGGTCATTTGATTGACTGTTTTAAACACAATAGATATCATCAATGCACTTTTTGGATAAAACTGCGGTGTATTTTGGCCATGATCAATGCATTGATTGATTGTCACTTTAATTCAGCGTAAGCGGCGCAGCAAAAATAGACTCGGCGCCGAAACGATCGCGGCACTGCTGCTCTGCTCTGCTACGCACTGCCGCGCCACCTCTGCGTGCGGTGTGAATGCTCTAATCTGTTAACATGGGCGGCGAAAAATCCCATGTTAAAATACTCTGCTAACGCGTGCAGTGTGAAACCTGCGTAAGAGTTAGGAGTGCTGTTCCTAAAAGCACATTACTGGCTTTGCAAACACTGTGGCACTTTTATATTTTATTTGTTTACATGCCTGCCGGGTATTTTAAGTTGAGGTGCTATTTGTTTATATATTAGACTTTTTTTTATATTTACTGTTGCACTAAAGTCCAAAAGTGAAGAATTTATGTTATTTATGACTTGATTGTTCAAGCTACCTCACAGAAGTGCTCTGTTTGTTAACAGAGTTGTTGAATGTTAAAATAAGGTGAATTAAATAAAAAATAAGGAACATCCTGGATCTGTTTTTTCGCTCTTCTTTATTCTTTTTTTTATGTATTATAGAAGTATCGGATCGGGACTCGGTATCGGTAGATACTCAAAATCAAATGACTCGGACTCGGACTCGAGGGCAAAAAAACCTGATCGGGACATCCCTAGTCCCTACCAGCCGTTCGTTGTAGTCCTTAAAAAATGATTTCTTTAAAAGCAAATATCTCCCTTTGCTTTGGACTTTGAGCGTTGTAACTTTGCAGATGTTGTTTATGCTCAAACAGCAACATTACACACTAACTAAAGTTAGAAAAGTGAAATCATAAATCAACCACCCCTTTAAAGGAGAACTTGGTAACTTTTTTAACTTAATAAAACTGTCTAGAAATCATTTGGATGGTTAAACAACCTGTTCTGGTGATATTGGTGACTTTCCCCGCTCCCCCCAGCGTTCCCAGGCGGAAAACCAACCTTGCAACTTGCGCACTGCCGTCCCGGCAAAGTGAAATTGGAAGTCTCGTGAGAAGCGAGAACTAGAACGAGAACGAGCGCGAAACACAAATTGCTTTACGGCAATTCGACATAAACACACACGCATGTATGATGTATTACCAGATTACCCACCTCGGTAGACATAGCTCCACACGATACAGTTGGCTTGCTCCGATCAAAACAAACGCACATGAGCAGCGGTAGAGAGGGGGAGGAGGCCGCCGCAAGTGTGTTTTTTACGACCGTGTTGTGAAATATACGCCCCCCCACAGCTGTAGGGGGAGCTCGTGGGGAAAACATGCGACAACAAAAGGGAAAATCAGCGAAGAAGTGACTAGAGTTCGCTAGAGTTACAGAGTTCTCCTTTAATCGTTTTACTTTTGAATTATTTCGACTTTATGAATAAAATTGCTGCCCTCAAATGTTAATCTGGAGCCTTGCAAACTTAATGTTTAAACTTACTACAATATTACATTTATTAAAAAAAAAATTTTTTTAAATGTTTTTGGAGCTGTTTTTGTTTTATATGCTGCTAAGAAGACACCCCAGAAGATGGGTCAAGTATAGCTCCATCATTGTTCAAAGTAAAGAAAAAAAAAGATCATACTTTATGATGTTAGTTTTAAGAAATAAAAAATAATAATAAAAAAAATCAAGGAAGTTTCTCTGGCATTTCTTTCTTCTTTTTATCGAAAATGTACCGAACCGTGTCACGACTGTATCGTATCGAACCGAAGCGTGAGTTTTGTGAACTGTTAAACCCCTAATATATATATATATATATATAAACAGAAATTCCATGAGTAAAAGACACAGTTACCATATTTCTTCAGTGGTCTGAGCTGCATGCAACCGCTTTCCAAATGGAGACTCAACTCTGTCTCTGAGCATCTGACATAAGCAGTATTTGGTGTTAAACGGGTTATTGTCATAGCGGACAGCCTGTTAGAAAACATAAGACACAAATATCATTAAGACTCCTAAACAACCGTTTTACTATTATTTATTCACATTAGTATTAGGAAGATACATCTGGGTTAGAGTATGTTCATGGAAGACTAGTTTACCATTTCAGTCATCTAATACATTTACTTTTAAAGGGGTTTTAATATGCATTTTAATTATTATTCTATATTACTGAATGCATTTTATGTTGCACAACTTTATTATCCCTGTCCACAATAAAAAACATTTTACTTACAAATATTTATTGTCATGAGTTGTATTTGTTACACATATATTTGTCGTTTAAATAATTGATGAGGGCATGTTGTCCCGCTTACGTATTTGATGTAGTCCTCCATGACCCGCTCCACAGACAGCGCCCCCTGCTGGCGGAACACTGAAGGATTCCACATGGCCGCTCGCGCGATCATGACCGATGAAGCTCCTGTAGCCGCTCGAAACGTCTCGATGTCCTCAAAGCTCTTCACTATATCTGAAGAGCCGCCGCTACAGAGACACAAATCATCAAAACACAAAGATCACAACACAAACCAGTGATGCCAACTGAACTTCATATGTAAATCAGATTCAAAAAGACAGTTTCCATTTCACGAATACTTCGAGTAGTTGTGGCATAAGTGTAATGTAGGGTAAAGCCTCACTTGGCAATGACCGGTATGGACACACTCTCAGCGACGGCCTGTATATAATCACAGTGGACCGGGTGCCGCGGTCGCTCCTCTTTCATCCTGAAACAACAAAAGTTCAAATATAAAGATGCTCTATCAGACATGAGAAGAATCCCTCTGAAAACACACGAACCTGCCATGCACTGCTATGGCCGCCACTCCTGTTTGTTCAATCCTCCTCACTAAATTCACAGTGTCCTCAAGCTGAAAGAGCACATTACATCACACATCCGTTAATTACCAGGAACAATCAATATGCTGTTTTATATCAGGGTTTCTTAGCTCAGTAATTTTTTTACTTATTCAAAATTTTACACAAATTATACAACAAAAAACAGAGAAAAACGTCACTTGCCGTAGGAAGGATTCTGATTTTACATGTAACGGGTTTTGAGATTCCATTCACAAGAGTCCTCAGAATCTAAAAGACAAGACGTTTAAGCAAGAAAAGTTGATAATACTTATAAAACTCATATAGTAAGAAAAAAAGAAAAGAAAAAAACTAAGAAAACTTACAGCTTCGATTTTCTCAGGGTCAGAGAGAAGTGCCGAACCCATTCCTCCCTACGTGAGGTCAATGTGAAATGTATGTTTAACAGCAGCAGAAATAAATAATGATAATACATAAACATCATATGAAATGTGTACATTATAATACAACACAAGCAACAGTCTGAGAGCACAAATGCAGACATCACTGTGTTTTCTAATTTCATTATTTTGTGTTATTACAAATTAAGTTATCATCATAACATTAAAGAGTTGTAGGGATGATGTATTTTTGTTGGCCCAAACCCAGCAACAAGTTGCATTTTAGCACTTCCACTTCCATCGTCCTGAAGTCAATGGGTTTTTGGTTAAATGGTTGAAAAATGGTCTGTTGTGAACACAAACTCAATATATTTTCACCTTTTATTCTACAACATAAAATACATCAGTAAAACACTCTTGTGATTTTTTAAAAAGCTTTTACTAACAAGTGTCTAAACGGGACAATAAAGGTTGTTGGGGAGTATAAACTTAAACTCATCAACTCACTAGATGCTTTCACAGCCTCACTGTGTTTATAATCAAACTATTATACCTCAGACTTTCAGGGAAAATGTTTTAAACAAAGACTGAAAGAGTTGTCAGAAGCTTAGTGATGGTGACGATAAAGTCATGTGACCGTGTTTGTTTTTAGTTTCAAGTGTTCAATTGAAAATATTATCAAGATGAACAGAACGTGTAAGAATCACAAGCTTTTGTTGGTCACAGACCTTATTTTCTGCAATAATCCAAAAGCCAATGGAAAAATACTACTGGGTTTGTGTCGAAGGAATCAGTGTAATGTGAACTTGCGGCTCGGCCTACAAAAACACCTCATCCCTGCAGAGCTCTGTATCAGGGAGAAGTTACACTGAAAGCCTAACATGAGTTTCCCCCAGAGTTATCCAGCATGATTTAATTTAAATGTTCCAAAAATGAAAGTAAAAACATTGTTTTGTAAAAGAGAGTTTACCAAGACTATATTTCTTCTTTATTTTAAGTGACAATGTTCCTTTGTTTTTCAAAATCCAATTTTTTTGTTTGTTTATTTCTAGTTTTAAATATGATTTGAATTCCAGATATTCAGTGTGTCCTCAGGTAAACCCCGGCCGTATGTTTGACACAGAAGCCACCCGTACCTTTGTGGAGTATTCCTTGGGACAGCCCATATTCACATCGACGGCCGCCACATCGTTCTCCCTGTTCAGGAAGAAAAACAGCAACATTAGACATAAGTTCAAATGTGATAAAGTTAGAGGAACACGGTGTAATACTTAGTGTACTTTGAATATCGCTTATGCTGTGATGAAAACCCTGTAACACAAATACAAAACCTGACCTAATTGAGAGAAAGCAAGTTGCTAAATGTATCGAATCCAATATGTGGTGATAATTTACAGGGTTCGTACACATTTTTACCATTAAATTTCCATGACTTTTCCAAGACTTTTCCATGACTTAAAGGTAAATATTCATGACATAGTTTTCCATAAAACATCTGTGTATACATGTTAATTAACTCCTTGTGGGCGGGTAATGTTAGTAGCGGATGAAAAATCTAAATGTGCTTGAAGAGCTCTTTTCCAAAATGCGATAAACGCCATAAAAAAAAAAAAAAAAAAAAAACGAGATTGTTAACAGATCATTAGAAGTCCTCAAAATTAGTCAAACTAATCTTATATTCTCTCTCTTTCTCAATTTTAATTGTT
This sequence comes from Leuciscus leuciscus, assembly GCF_965113295.1. Classification (NCBI taxonomy): domain Eukaryota; kingdom Metazoa; phylum Chordata; class Actinopteri; order Cypriniformes; family Leuciscidae; genus Leuciscus; species Leuciscus leuciscus. The sequence goes on along the minus strand of NC_138724.1, from coordinate 8,114,655 downwards.
TATTAATAAACAAGTATTTTCTGTGTCGACTGCAAAGACGAAGTTGACTGACTCGCGATCTTCTTAGTAGTGAACACGCCGGAGAGAAATGCACATTTCATACGGATTAGGCTACATCGTTTTATTTTGTTTTGAATTGTTCTGTTTAAAAGTAGATATTTCTGTAGATAATAGATATAGGCCTATTTCAGTTTTGTTTAGGTCTGTGAGGCGAGTAGGCTACCTTTTACGCTGAGTTTCGGTTCATGGATGATCCAGTTCACTCCGGCGCCTCTGTGTTGTGATTATCTATTTTCTGCTATTTACTTTTTATTTAGGCTATTAAGCAATTGGTTAATGAAACATTTTAAAATCAAGATACAATTAATACAAAACGAAATTCGTTTAGGAAGGCTTTGTGCTTTCTGTTTGAGGTCTCTGTGTAAGTTTTAAAGTCTTTTAGTGCCGCTCTCAGAGGACTCATTACCGTAATGGAGAACGGTCACGTAACATTGTTTTTTCCTCATAAATGTGAACACGGAAAATAAAAGACCAAATAAATTTTTTAAAAGAAAAAAATCATATATATTTTAAATGTTTAACAAAGAGGCAAAAAGTCATAAACAAAAATCAGAAAATTTGTCGATATTTTTTTCTTTTTCGCACAGCATTTGGTGTAGCCTACAGTTCAAATTTAAATGTTGGCGTTCAACTTTGCGTTTTAAAAATAGCCTACTTACAACAACCCTTCATTTTTCGTTTTTCATTTGGGGGTTAAAGGAAAAACGATTGGACACAAAAGAACACGGACCTTTTGGACAGAAAGAATACATGAAAGCCAGGGTTCCTTATTAAATTCATAAAAGAAACAATACAGGGATAGCCTACTCTCAAAGAAATGCCACAATCAAGGGAGAAACATGAAGAAACTTAGCATATAGCCTATGTGCCGTTCGCATAAGGGTCTTTCCCTGACATTACTGGATAAGACATTAATAATAATAATTTGTAGGGCGGTGGGTGAGATATAAACCTACTAACGTCCTCCGTTGCCATGATTTTTGGAATGACTGATAAAAAAAAAATAAAAAAAAGTTTTAGTCGGTTAATGGAAACGCCATCCTTTTGCAATAGTTATTTATCGATATTTAGAAGAAAAAAAAAAGTTTTGCTCAAATCTGTAATGGAAAGGCACATACGAAGCTATATGAAAATGCAAAGCAGCTTATTTTAATTTGAAGCACTGAGCTGATGACAGCAACACAAGAGCCACACAGGTGTGGCTACTTCAGTCGCTGTCCTCAGTGCCGTAGAAAAGCGCTGAATGAGTTCCCCTTCATGTCCGTTTCAGCGCTTTTCTGCGGCACTGAGGACAGCGACTAAAACTAGATGGGCCAAAAGAAATGGGTCCCCTTTCATGTCCGTTTCAGCGCTTTTAGTTAATGGAAACGCGTCATTTCGCCTCTGACGCGCGTAAATTTCTAGACACGTCAGGCGCGAATTTGACGCGCTATTCGCGTCCGGTGTGAACGCACAGTAAAACGAAAAAAGTATTGCAATTTGTTTCCCAAATTTTATTAATTAAACAAATTCAAGTACACAGATATTTTGAAAAACAAATTTCCATGACTTTTCCAAAACTTTATGAGTTTATTCATTTTCCAAAACTTTTCCAGGCCTGGAAATTGCCATTTTAAAAATCCATGACTTTTCCAGGTTTTTCATGACCGTACGAACCCTGAATTTAACATGAGCGATTAAGTCGGTAAGTTTTAGTCCAATGCAATGACATTTTTGGGAGAAAGAAAATCTGCTCAGGTCAAAATGACCAGAACACAACACAAGGGACAAAACAAATTATAATAAAATGAATCCAACTCACACAAGCTTAGCCACAGCCAGCGCTCTCTCTGGATCAGCCGTGCCCTGAAACACAAGCATAGAATTTGAATATGCTTTAAAATTATTAATAATGCGTTCAGGAAATATTAAAGGATTAGTTCACTTCAGAATTAAATTTTCCTGATAATTTACTCTCCCCACATCATCCAAGAAGTTCATGTCTTTCTTTCTTCGGTCGAAAATAAATGAAGATTTTTGAGGAAAATATTCCAGGATATTTCTCCATATAGTGACTTCAATGGGGTCCAACGGGTTGAAGGTCCAAATGTGAGTTTCAGTGCAGCTTCAACGGCTCTACGCGATCCCAGCCGAGGAATAAGAGTCTTATCAACTTGTAATGGAGTCATTTTCGCTGTAAAGTATCTGTACTTTTACTCAAGTATAGTTTTCAGGTACTCTTTACGCTCTACCCTACATTTTTAAACGCCTTTCAACGTGATTACGTAATGTGTGTCGCATCACAGAACTAGTGCAAGACGAGCATTTGTGGTTAAAAAGTATATAAATGTTTATTTTTGTTATAAAATGGCCGATAGTTTGGCTAGATAAGACTCTTATTCCTCGGCTGGGATCATGTCGAGACTTTGAAGCTTCACTGAAACTGACATTTGGACCTTCAACCCGTTGGACCCCATTGAAGTCCATTATGGAGAAAAATCCTGGAATGTTTTCCTCAAAAACCTTAATTTCTTTTCGACTGAAGAAAGAAAGACATGAACGTCTTGGATGACGTGGGGAGAGTAACTTATCAGGAAAGTTTAATTCTGAAGTGAACTAACTGCCACACTGACCATCTGAAAGACCACACGGCTCTTCTCTTTACTGCAGGTGCGAAACATCACACGCTCATCCGGAGCCACGAAATCAACCGTCTCCAGAACATCTGTAGACACATTTATTAATATGCAAAATGGATCCCTAAAACAGACTAGAACTTTAACAATCACATTTTGCCAAACGTGAACCCATTTTACATACTGCATGTTATATAATATCCCTGGATATCTGATATGACCAACAGTAACAGACGTACCGTTTACTACTCTCTCACACTGGGCCATTTTGATGTCAATCAGCTCCTGAAATATCAAAGGGGCATAACTCCATTTTAACAATATTGCAGTGCAAATACTTCAGATTCAGGAGTCGTGGACTGAGACGTGACATGTACAGGTGTGAATGCTCATCCTCACCTCACAGTACACAATATCTGCTCCACAGTCCAGCGCCAGCAGCCTCATGGGAAGAGTGCCCACCCGAACCATAGGGGCCAGAACAGCCTTCCCATCAAAACACAACCTGTCCCCCATCTTCATCATCATCATCTTCCTCATCCGTCCAACTGCTACACACCACAGCTTGTTCATCAATGCGGATGTAAACAGTGAGATAAAGTACGTGTATCATTATGTATTATTATTAACATCATCATTATGTAACTATCAGATCAAAGCATGTAAATGATCACATTATTAGTTTCAGTAATATATTATTAATATAGCCAAATATGTTCTAAATTCTGATTATGTATATCAAATAGCGACTGTGCCATTATAATTACAGTTATATTATCCCCATACTGTAGATATTTACATGATCCCAGCGCTGAACTTCCAAGTATCAAACTCAACTTGAGTCAACATTACAGCTGCGGTAAACACGCGTGCACTGCGCTCGCTTCCGGTGCGGATGACGCCATCGCCGCGCGACGGTCAGTTCTGAGAAAACCCGAAAACCCACACTTGCTCCCGTTACTGTCTATTTTTCTAGTATAATTCCTATGTTTTGTCTTTGATGGGCATAAAAACAAAAAGTCTTTGAAAAGTCAATAATTGCTTTCAATGTTTAACCTTGTATATTTTTGTTCTTCCCTTCCCTTTTTTTTTTTTTTAATTGTTCTTGTTGTTATGTACTTGTTATATTTTCATTTTTGGCATAAAAAAAATAAAAATAAAAAACCACACTTGCGATCTTTGCACGTGACCACTTGTCTACTGGCATGACTTATTTCCTCTATTTGGCCCAAGTGTTCAAGTAGGTGTGAAGACTGCAAAGATCTTTTGATTACCCGATGTGACACTTATAGTGTTGCAAAAAATGCAAGGGTTTACAGAGCTATTATTTATTTTATTTATTTATTTTATTTTCAATACATTGCATTTTTAAGTAAACTTCTAAATCTCTGTTCAGTAGTCGCTATAAATAGCAGAAGACATGATTTTAAAATTGTAGTGCTTCTTATTTTAGTGATTAAACAGTTGCAAATGTTGTACAAAATGCCTATACCCTACTCATCTTTGCACTAATAAAACGTGCAACACTCCAACAAAATTACAGTAAAAAAAAAATAATATATATATATATATATATATATATATATATATATATATATATATATATATATATATATATATATATATATATATATTAAATGACAGTGGATTGTTTTCCTTCACATCTCGCGATTTCGGGGCACATAAGATCGAGAACATAATGCATGATGGGATTCGCTTAGCCTCGAATACCGATCCGAACGTTTATATACTGTCTATGGATCCGAAGCGGTATGAATTATTATTAGCGCCAATAATTTCAATTCAAAATATAAATCACGGCTGATTTGAAAGTTTGAACAAATATTTTCAAATAATGCCACCCATGTTATTTGTCCAATTCTGTTTGTGTCATGTAAGAATATAAAATTGTCAAACAGACTTGAACGCACCGAGAACGTTTGGTGTGCCAGATGACTAAACGAGCATTCAACCAAATCAAAAGCTAATTAATTAAAATGTGAACATTTCATATTTAAAAACAGAAAAGACAACACAGACACACACACAATCTTCAAGAAGCGTATTTTCCAGTTATCGCACGGAGGCGCCGTGGCTTAGTTGGTTAAAGCGCCTGTCTAGTAAACAGGAGATCCTGGGTTCGAATCCCAGCGGGGCCTTTTGCCATTTCATCATTTTTTACACCAGCTATAACTGATTTGTCTTGTACATTATGACACTACGCATCAAGTTAAGTGCTAAGCAATTAAACTAATTCCCTGGCAGAAAGTTTACAAAACTGTCTAAGGTTTTCTTTTCTTTAAGGTTTCTAAAAATGTAGCAGTTTGTATCAGTATCGGATATGTAAATTGTAGAGGTTTTTGTATCTTTTTGACAAGTTAATTTGATCTGTTTGCAGTGTGCTTTTACATGTCACTGGATTATTAGTAGCCCCAATTTAATCTTCGAAACATTAAAAATAAGAATATAGAGTACTGAAATGGTTTTGTTATTAACATGGGGGTATGTTTTTCCAGCCTAGGAAAGGCATAGAGTGAAACAACAGATTCTAATCAATCTATTCTTAATGGTTTCTCTCCTTATTTGAGTAAAAATACCTAAATAACAACAACATAAATATACCTGAGAAACAAAATAGCGAAAGAGTTAGATGTATTATTTGTATTTACATCTTGTATATACACTTGTATTACTTTATTTCTTATTTTCTAACAGCATTTTCCCCAGGATGGCTGAAAAGTTCTTCACCAACAGTGGAAAAAAAAAAGAAGAAGAAAGGAGAATATAAATTGCAATCCCTTGTCAATCATTTTAAGCAATTAATTCTGAAATCACATATTCTGTAAGAATAAGAAAATATGCCTGCAAGTACAGTAACAATATCATTTCAGACTAAAGACCAAAATTGTGAGGAGTTAGAAACCATTTAAATGTATTTACAGCAGTGAGGCGTACAGAGCCTGTAGAAACTGTTATGTAGTTGGAGAGACATCACAGGTGAAGGACATCATACAAAAGAGAGGAGAGATTCTGTACATGTATCAACATAGGACATTTGCAAATGAACCCAGTAGCAAATTATAGGGCTTTCAAACTGTTTTCTGCGGTAGAAATAACATGCCTAACCAAAAAGTGAGCAATACCCAGTGCCACTTAAACTCATGACACATACAAATACAATCCCCATCGAAATAAATGAGGCGGTTATTCTTTCATTTCTTTTTTTGCTACGACTACAAGCCTGGAAACTGGACTTTAGGTGAAGAGCTGCCAAATTACAGTAATAGAAAATTCAAAGAGGTCCAGAAGCTTTGCTTGTGAAGGAAGATTTGTCAGTCCATTCTGCCATGTCAATTGGATCAAATTGTGGGAAAACAACAAAAAACACTCTTTGTCCCAGGTACGTAGCCCACTCTGTATATAAAAAAAACAATATATGCACATAGATTTAGTTCATGAATACATTAATAATTGCATGGTAGTCATTGATACACAATTTAATGGAATAATTCACCCAAAAATGAAAAATTCTGTCATTATTTACATTCCATATGCCGTTGCAAACGATACGACTTGTGCAACATATTCCAGTATTCTGTTTTACATTTGTGTAAGGAACATATAAATATATATACATATATATATTGCATGTTTTGCTTAAATGTTTGCTTAAATTGCTTAAATTTAAATTATAATACATTTTCATTTAATTGCAATTACCATGTAATCAGGTGTCTGGAAACATTACATTAATTTCCCACTTAAGTATATAATTTTCATAATAAGTTTTCTGTTTAAAGGAATGCTAAGGTGGACTTATTTCACAAAGGTGCTTACAAATATGTTATCATGTGACTTCAGAAGACTAGAAATATAGTGCATGAGTCATATGGACCCGGTGGCTGAGAGAGCTCTATGCACTGCAACTGAAGAAAACTCATGCAAGTAGAAAAACACCAGCAAATTATGAACATATCTTCATCAGTTTGACAACACATGTGCTGCAAATACTCACAACACAACCACATGCAGAAATGTGCTGCAAATTCAATGCACATACGATCAGGATGTTAAAATAAACAAAAAAACTCACCTGTCAGGTCATCGACAACACCACTGGTAACACTTTATTTTATGGTCTAATTCTCACAATTAACTAGTTGCTTATTAGCATGCATATTACTAATATTGGCTGTTCACTAGTACTTATAAAGCACATATTAATGCCTTATTCTGCATGACCACATTCTATATGCCTTAATCTAAACCAATACCCAAACTTAACAACTACCTTACTAACTATTAATAAACAGTAATTAGAAGTTTGTTCAGGCAAAAGTCATAGTTAATAGTTAGTTAATAGTGAGAATTGGACCCTAAACTAAAGTGTGACCACACCGCTGATGAACACTAAACAATAAGCATGTCCCAGGCAGGCCAGGTTCGTCACTTGTTTGTGCCCCTTGAAACATTTCCCTTGAAACATTTCCCTGCTATTTGCAGCAGTTTTCTGTAATTGGTTGTGTTGTGCGTATTTGGAGTGCGTTTCTGTATTTGGATGTGTTGTGAGTATTTGCAGCATGTTTCTGTATTTGGTTGCGCTGTGCGTTTTTGCAGCGACTTTCTGTATTTGGTTGTGTTGTGCGTATTTGGAGTGCGTTTCAGTATTTGGATGTGTTGTGAGTATTATCAGCGAGTTTCTGTATTTGGTTGTGTTGTGAGTATTTTCAGTGAGTTTCTGTATTTGGTTGTGTTGTGAGTATTTGCAGGATGTTTCTGTATTTGGATGTGTTGTGAGTATTTGCAGTGACTTTCAGTATTTGGTTGTGTTGTGAGTATTTGCAGCGACTTTCTGTATTTGGTCGCGTTGTGCATATTTTCAGTGCGTTTCTGTAATTGGATGTGTTGTGAGTATTTTCAGTGAGTTTCTGTATTTGGTTGCATTGTGAGTATTTGCAGCATGTTTCTGTATTTGGATGCGTTGTGCGTATTTGCAGCATGTTTCTGTATTTGGTTGCGTTGTGAGTATTTGCAGCATGTTTCTGTATTTGGATGTGTTGTGAGTATTTGCAGTGCGTTTCTGTATTTGGTTGTGTTGTGTTGTGAGTATTTGCAGCATGTTTCTGTATTTGGATGTGTTGTGAGTATTTGCAGTGCGTTTCTGTATTTGGATGTGTTGTGAGAATTTGCAGTGCATTTCTGTATTTGGTTGCGTTGTGCGTTTTTGCAGCGACTTTCTGTATTTGGTTGCGTTGTGCGTATTTTCAGTGCGTTTCTGTAATTGGATGTGTTGTGAGTATTTTCAGCGAGTTTCTGTATTTGGTTGTGTTGTGAGTATTTGCAGAGAGTTTCAGTATTTTATTGTGTTGTGAGTATATGCAGCATGTTTCTGTATTTGGATGCGTTGTGCGTATTTGCAGGATGTTTCTGTATTTGGATGCGTTGTGAGTATTTGCAGTGTGTTTCTGTATTTGGTGTTGTTGTGAGTATTTGCAGGATGTTTCTGTATTTGGGTGCGTTGTGCGTATTTGCAGGATGTTTCTGTATTTGGGTGCGTTGTGCGTATTTGCAGGATGTTTCTGTATTTGGATGCGTTGTGAGTATTTGCAGCGAGTTTCTGTATTTGGTTGTGTTGTGAGTATTTGCAGTGCGTTTCTGTATTTGGATGTGTTGTGAGTATTTGCAGGATGTTTCTGTATTTGGTCGCGTTGTGCGTATTTTCAGCGAGTTTCTGTATTTGGATGCGTTGTGCGTATTTGCAGGATGTTTACATTTACATTTACATTTAGTCATTTAGCAGACGCTTTTATCCAAAGCGACTTACAAATTAGGACTAATATAAGCGAGTCATCATAAAGAGGCAAAAAACAACAACAACACAAGAAGTGCTCAAAATACGAAGTTCAGGTATTATTCAGAGTAGCATAAGCCTGATAAGTGATGTTTCAAAGGGAAAAACATCGGGTTTTTAAAAAAAAAAAATGTATGAGGTTAAGTGCTCACGGAAGAGATGGGTTTTTAGCTGTTTTTTGAATGTTGTCAGGGATTCTGCATTCCGGATGAGGGTGGGGAGAGCGTTCCACCAGCATGGAACTGTGAATGAGAATGTTTCTGTATTTGGATGTGTTGTGAGTATTATCAGCGAGTTTCTGTATTTGGTTGTTTTGTGAGTATTTGGAGCATGTTTCTGTATTTGGTCGCGTTGTGCGTATTTGCAGCATGTTTCTGTATTTGGATGTGTTGTGAGTATTTTCAGTGCGTTTCTGTAATTGAATGTGTTGTGAGTATTTTCAGCGAGTTTCTGTATTTGGTTGCGTTGTGAGTATTTGCAGCATGTTTCTGTATTTGGATGCGTTGTGCGTATTTGCAGCATGTTTCTGTATTTGGTTGCGTTGTGAGTATTTGCAGCATGTTTCTGTATTTGGATGTGTTGTGAGTATTTACAGTGCGTTTCTGTATTCGGTTGTGTTGTGTTGTGAGTATTTGCAGCGACTTTCTGTATTTGGTCGCGTTGTGCGTATTTGCAGCATGTTTCTGTATTTGGATGTGTTGTGAGTATTTGCAGCATGTTTCTGTATTTGGTTGCATTGTGCGTTTTTGCAGCGACTTTCTGTATTTGGTCGCGTTGTGCGTATTTTCAGTGCGTTTCTGTAATTGGATGTGTTGTGAGTATTTTCAGCGAGTTTCTGTATTTGGTTGTGTTGTGAGTATTTGCAGTGAGTTTCTGTATTTGATTGTGTTGTGAGTATTTGCAGCATGTTTCTGTATTTGGATGCGTTGTGCGTATTTGCAGGATGTTTCTGTATTTGGATGCGTTGTGAGTATTTGCAGTGAGTTTCTGTATTTGGTTGTGTTGTGAGTATTTGCAGGATGTTTCTGTATTTGGATGCGTTGTGAGTATTTGCAGTGCGTTTCTGTATTTGGTTGTGTTGTGAGTATTTGCAGGATGTTTCTGTATTTGGATGCGTTGTGAGTATTTGCAGCAGTTTTCTGTATTTGGATGTGTTGTGAGTATTTGCAGCATGTTTCTGTATTTGGTCGCGTTGTGCGTATTTTCAGCGAGTTTCTGTATTTGGTTGTGTTGTGCATATTTGGAGTGCGTTTCAGTATTTGGATGTGTTGTGAGTATTATCAGCGAGTTTCTGTATTTGGTTGTGTTGTGAGTATTCTCAGTGAGTTTCTGTATTTGGTTGTGTTGTGAGTATTTGCAGGATGTTTCTGTATTTGCATGTGTTGTGAGTATTTGCAGTGACTTTCAGTATTTGGTTGTGTTGTGAGTATTTGCAGCGACTTTCTGTATTTGGTCGCGTTGTGCATATTTTCAGTGCGTTTCTGTAATTGGATGTGTTGTGAGTATTTTCAGCGAGTTTCTGTATTTGGTTGCGTTGTGAGTATTTGCAGCATGTTTCTGTATTTGGTTGCGTTGTGAGTATTTGCAGCATGTTTCTGTATTTGGATGTGTTGTGAGTATTTGCAGCATGTTTCTGTATTTGGATGTGTTGTGAGTATTTGCAGTGTGTTTCTGTATTTGGATGTGTTGTGAGTATTTGCAGCGAGTTTCTGTATTTGGTTGTGTTGTGAGTATTTGCAGTGAGTTTCTGTATTTGGATGTGTTGTGAGTATTTGCAGTGCATTTCTGTATTTGGATGTGTTGTGAGTATTATCAGCGAGTTTCTGTATTTGGTTGTGTTGTGAGTATTTTCTGTGAGTTTCTGTATTTGGTTGTGTTGTGAGTATTTGCAGGATGTTTCTGTATTTGGATGTGTTGTGAGTATTTGCAGTGACTCAGTATTTGGTTGTGTTGTGAGTATTTGCAGCGACTTTCTGTATTTGGTCGCGTTGTGCATATTTTCAGTGCGTTTCTGTAATTGGATGTGTTGTGAGTATTTTCAGCGAGTTTCTGTATTTGGTTGCGTTGTGAGTATTTGCAGCATGTTTCTGTATTTGGATGTGTTGTAAGTATTTGCAGCATGTTTCTGTATTTGGATGTGTTGTGAGTATTTGCAGTGAGTTTCTGTATTTGGATGTGTTGTGAGTATTTGCAGTGCATTTCTGTATTTGGATGTGTTGTGAGTATTTGCAGCATGTTTCTGTATTTGGTTGCGTTGTGCGTTTTTGCAGCGACTTCCTGTATTTGGTCGCGTTGTGCGTATTTTCAGTGCGTTTCTGTAATTGGATGTGTTGTGAGTATTTTCAGCGAGTTTCTGTATTTGGTTGCGTTGTGAGTATTTGCAGCATGTTTCTGTATTTGGTTGCGTTGTGAGTATTTGCAGCAGTTTTCTGTATTTGGATGTGTTGTGAGTATTTGCAGCATGTTTCTGTATTTGGTCGCGTTGTGCGTATTTTCAGCGAGTTTCTGTATTTGGTTGTGTTGTGCATATTTGGAGTGCGTTTCAGTATTTGGATGTGTTGTGAGTATTATCAGCGAGTTTCTGTATTTGGTTGTGTTGTGAGTATTCTCAGTGAGTTTCTGTATTTGGTTGTGTTGTGAGTATTTGCAGGATGTTTCTGTATTTGCATGTGTTGTGAGTATTTGCAGTGACTTTCAGTATTTGGTTGTGTTGTGAGTATTTGCAGCGACTTTCTGTATTTGGTCGCGTTGTGCATATTTTCAGTGCGTTTCTGTAATTGGATGTGTTGTGAGTATTTTCAGCGAGTTTCTGTATTTGGTTGCGTTGTGAGTATTTGCAGCATGTTTCTGTATTTGGTTGCGTTGTGAGTATTTGCAGCATGTTTCTGTATTTGGATGTGTTGTGAGTATTTGCAGCATGTTTCTGTATTTGGATGTGTTGTGAGTATTTGCAGTGTGTTTCTGTATTTGGATGTGTTGTGAGTATTTGCAGCGAGTTTCTGTATTTGGTTGTGTTGTGAGTATTTGCAGTGAGTTTCTGTATTTGGATGTGTTGTGAGTATTTGCAGTGCATTTCTGTATTTGGATGTGTTGTGAGTATTATCAGCGAGTTTCTGTATTTGGTTGTGTTGTGAGTATTTTCTGTGAGTTTCTGTATTTGGTTGTGTTGTGAGTATTTGCAGGATGTTTCTGTATTTGGATGTGTTGTGAGTATTTGCAGTGACTCAGTATTTGGTTGTGTTGTGAGTATTTGCAGCGACTTTCTGTATTTGGTCGCGTTGTGCATATTTTCAGTGCGTTTCTGTAATTGGATGTGTTGTGAGTATTTTCAGCGAGTTTCTGTATTTGGTTGCGTTGTGAGTATTTGCAGCATGTTTCTGTATTTGGATGTGTTGTAAGTATTTGCAGCATGTTTCTGTATTTGGATGTGTTGTGAGTATTTGCAGTGAGTTTCTGTATTTGGATGTGTTGTGAGTATTTGCAGTGCATTTCTGTATTTGGATGTGTTGTGAGTATTTGCAGCATGTTTCTGTATTTGGTTGCGTTGTGCGTTTTTGCAGCGACTTCCTGTATTTGGTCGCGTTGTGCGTATTTTCAGTGCGTTTCTGTAATTGGATGTGTTGTGAGTATTTTCAGCGAGTTTCTGTATTTGATTGTGTTGTGAGTATTTGCAGTGAGTTTCAGTATTTGATGGTGTTGTGAGTATTTGCAGCATGTTTCTGTATTTGGATGCGTTGTGCGTATTTGCAGGATGTTTCTGTATTTGGATGCGTTGTGAGTATTTGCAGTGCGTTTCTGTATTTGGTTGTGTTGTGAGTATTTGCAGGATGTTTCTGTATTTGGGTGCGTTGTGCGTATTTGCAGGATGTTTCTGTATTTGGGTGCGTTGTGCGTATTTGCAGGATGTTTCTGTATTTGGATGCGTTGTGAGTATTTGCAGCGAGTTTCTGTATTTGGTTGTGTTGTGAGTATTTGCAGTGCGTTTCTGTATTTGGATGTGTTGTGAGTATTTGCAGGATGTTTCTGTATTTGGATGCGTTGTGAGTATTTGCAGTGCGTTTCTGTATTTGGATATGTTGTCAGTATTTGCAGCGAGTTTCTGTATTTTGATGTGTTGTGAGTATTTGCAGTGCATTTCTGTGTTTGGATGCGTTGTGAGTATTTGCAGTGAGTTTCTGTATTTGGTTGTGTTGTGTTGTGAGTATTTGCAGTGAGTTTCTGTATTTGGTTGTGTTGTGTTGTGAGTATTTGCAGCATGTTTCTGTGTTTGGATGTGTTGTGAGTATTTGCAGTGAGTTTCTGTATTTGGTTGTGTTGTGTTGTGTTGTGAGTATTTGCAGCATGTTTCTGTGTTTGGATGTGTTGTGAGTATTTGCAGTGAGTTTCTGTATTTGGTTGTGTTGTGTTGTGAGTATTTGCAGCATGTTTCTGTATTTGGATGTGTTGTGAGTATTTGCAGTGTGTTTCTGTATTTGGTTGTGTTGTGAGTGCAGCATGTTTCTGTATTTGGATGCATTGTGAGTATTTGCAGTGCGTTTCTGTATTTGGATGTGTTGTGAGTATTTGCAGTGCGTTTCTGTATTTGGATGTGTTGTGAGTATTTGCAGTGAGTTTCTGTATTTGGATGCGTTGTGAGTATTTGCAGCATGTTTCTGTGTTTGGATGCGTTGTGAGTATTTGCAGTGAGTTTCTGTATTTGGTTGTGTTGTGTTGTGAGTATTTGCAGCATGTTTCTGTGTTTGGATGTGTTGTGAGTATTTGCAGTGAGTTTCTGTGTTTGGATGTGTTGTGAGTATTTGCAGTGAGTTTCTGTATTTGGTTGTGTTGTGTTGTGTTGTGTTGTGAGTATTTGCAGCATGTTTCTGTGTTTGGATGTGTCGTGAGTATTTGCAGTGAGTTTCTGTATTTGGTTGTGTTGTGAGTATTTGCAGCATGTTTCTGTATTTGGATGTGTTGTGAGTATTTGCAGCGAGTTTCTGTTTTTGGTTGTGTTGTGAGTATTTGAAGCATGTTTCTGTGTTTGGATGCATTGTGAGTATTTGCAGTGCGTTTCTGTATTTGGTTGTGTTGTGTTGTGAGTATTTGCAGCATGTTTCTGTATTTGGATGTGTTGTGAGTATTTGCAGTGTGTTTCTGTATATGGTTGTGTTGTGAGTGCAGCATGTTTCTGTATTTGGATGCGTTGTGAGTATTTGCAGTGAGTTTCTGTATTTGGATGTGTTGTGAGTATTTGCAGTGCGTTTCTGTTTTTGGTTGTGTTGTGAGTATTTGAAGCATGTTTCTGTGTTTGGATGCATTGTGAGTATTTGCAGTGCGTTTCTGTATTTGGTTGTGTTGTGTTGTGAGTATTTGCAGCATGTTTCTGTATTTGGATGTGTTGTGAGTATTTGCAGTGTGTTTCTGTATATGGTTGTGTTGTGAGTGCAGCATGTTTCTGTATTTGGATGCGTTGTGAGTATTTGCAGTGAGTTTCTGTATTTGGATGCATTGTGAGTATTTGCAGTGCGTTTCTGTATTTGGTTGTGTTGTGTTGTGAGTATTTGCAGCATGTTTCTGTATTTGGATGTGTTGTGAGTATTTGCAGTGTGTTTCTGTATATGGTTGTGTTGTGAGTGCAGCATGTTTCTGTATTTGGATGCGTTGTGAGTATTTGCAGTGAGTTTCTGTATTTGGATGTGTTGTGAGTATTTGCAGTGCGTTTCTGTATTTGGTTGTGTTGTGAGCGTTTGCAGCATGTTTCTGTATTTGGTTGTGTGGTGTTGTGAGTATTTGCAGTGCGTTTCTGTTTTTTATTGTGTTGTGAGTATTTGCAGCACATGTGTTGTCAAACTGATGAAAATGTGTTCATAATATCCTGGTGTTTTTTCTATTTGCATGTGTTTTCTTCAGTTGCAGTGCATTGAACTTTCTCTACCACTATTTATAACTCGTTTGTGGCACTTGTTTGTCCTTTTGGAGCTTGACACTCTTCAAAACATCTCATTTTGTTTTCCATGAAAAAAAGGTTTGGAATGGCAAGAGGCTGAGTAAATCATTATTTTAAATATGTATATTGAGAAGTTTTTTTTTTTTTTTTTGCACTGTTCCTATAGAGAACACAGAATATAAATTGCATATCCAGTCTCCTTACCAATGAAGTCATATATGCATTTTGGCTTGTTTTTCCAGTAAACTCCCAGGAAATAAACTGGTACTCCAGTTAGCATAATGACCAGCCCCACTCCACACACCAGCGGCTCTGAGTGCAAACTGAAGCCCAGTAGTAGAGCCCAGAAGAGCAGATAACACACCGGCACAAGGAGACTCACCTGACAAGAGAACAAACAAAGCTTTGATATTCACCCACTATAAACATGATCTGGCAGCGAATACTGTCTACTGCAGCAAACCAGGTGAACCTGCTGGATGCACTGTATAATGCACAGGCTGTCGAGGGTCGCGAGAGTTACATTAAAAAGAAAATAAAAATAATTTTTGTTCCCATAAAATCATAGTCTAAAGACCTATATAAAAAGAATAAATAGCCTACACTAAATATATTTGACTTAAATAATTAACAGATTAACGAAACGAAAGAAAGAATTTTTTTTTTGCAATTGTGTCTACACAAATAAAAGTAAACACTTTTCGTTTGCATTTACATCTGCAAGATGTATTTTTTAGAGTGTTTGCTCATCTGCAATACATCTCTGAGACGTCTTCTGTCTTTAAGATATTTATGGTTTAGAATGTATGTAAATCTGCTCTTTCTAAGGTGTTTATCAGATGTATTTACCCTGCAGATGTTTTCCAGATCTCTAGCAGACATCTTACAGACGTACCTGTGCTACCTGTGCCATTCAGTGTGTCACCGCTCCACTGTGGTGTTTTCAAGCACATTTTTGCGGATGTGAAGAGGATGATTTTTTTCCGTTGATATTGATACACGAGTGAAGTACAAAGCCTACATTAAATAAAAGTTTAGCATCCAAATACATCGTGAATATGGAAACATTTGAGCTTGAATGAGATAGTTAGGCTACGAACGTGAGCCCAACGCCGGTTACTTTCAATTACGCTTTAAATGATTTAATTTTGGCTTGTTTATAGTTACTTACGCTATATTTTTTCATTCTTGTTCTGTTCTAAATACTGGTAAATTTAAAGGATTTGTTGTGGAGTGAGGGGAACTAAAATAGCCTATAGCTAAGTTTGTAGTGTTCATAACGTTTGTAGTAGGCCTACATTATAACATTTAGCTTTATTTACCGGTATTATATCTGAATGCAATAAAATGCCACTTTTGTGACTTACCTGTTTTTTTCTCTCTCTCAAAAACAAATATTTGTAGAGTATTTTTTAAGCACGCAAGAAACGATAGTAGGCTATTATTTGGTTAAAATTATTGCTGTCGTTTAACGGTTAACCGGTTAATTAGCATCCCTGTATATATAGCTAGATCAAATTAGTGCAGAATCAACTTTGCGTTGCGATCACGTCAAGGATAAGCCAAGTGCACGTGCATCATCAAAAGCGGTTGTTAAAGTGATAGTTCACCCAAAAATGAAAATTAGCCTGTGATTTACTCACCCTGAAGCCATCCTAGGTGTGTATGACATTCTTCTTTCTGATGAATACAATCAGAGTTATATATAAAAATGTCCTGGCTCCTCCAAGCTTCATAATGGGAGTGAATGGCTGGAGAAAATTTGAAGCCCAAAAAGTGCATCCATCCATGATAAAAATACTCCACACGGCTCCGGGGGTTAATAAAGGCCTTCTGAAGCGAAGCAATGCGTTTGTGTAAGAGAAATACCCATATTTATAACTTTGTAATCTAAAATAACTAGCTTCCGCCACAAGAGTAACCGTGACGCATGTATGACGTCGGATGTTGGAGTATCGTAAGCTTAGATGCCTCTCGCGGTTTAAACAAATAGGGCTGTGCAACAAACTGAAGCTCCTGAAGTCATCCGTCATTTCTCTTCAAAATGGCTAACTGGCGACTGGTGGTTTTTTTTGCTCTTTCCTCTGAGCTTCAGCGTTCGTCATTACGCTGTGCGTTGGGTCAGGGGTTAGTCTTCCACCGTAAATCAACGTAAGTCTGTCAAAAGCTAGTGATTATAGTTTATAACGTTTTAAATATAAGTATTTTTCTTACACAAACGCATGGCTTTGCTTCAGAAGGCCTTTATTAACCCCCGGAGCTGTGTGGAGTATTTTTATCATGGATGGATGCACTTTTTTGGGCCTTACTCTTTTGGGCTCTCATTATAAAGCTCTGATTGTATTCGTCTGAAAGAAGAATGTCATACACACATAGGATGGTAAATTACACCTAGTAAATCATGGGCTAATTTTCATTTTTGGGTGAACTAACCCTTTAAGAAAAGTGCTGAGCTGAATTTTTGTGCCATCTAGTGGAATAAAGTTAAATGCGCCTTTATCCGCGTTTTATACAAGTGTTCTTATGGTTGGCTTGACTTGTTTGCGGTTGTAGGCCTATTTATGGGTCACGTAAAAAAAAAAGGGTCGCTCTTAAAAAAGTTTGAAAACCACTGGTGTAATGCACAATTTTGCTTTACTATGTGGCATATAAGTACATGTTATGGATTTAGAATACACACAGGCTTTTTATACTGTTTGTATATAATTGAATACCTTGATGGGCCTGTATAAGTTTGGCTTCTTCCATCTGTAGTAGAGCAGGCCAGCAATAGTGACTCCATAGGAGAGGTAGTTGATGAAAGACACATAGTTTATAAGGTTGTGAGTTTCTCCAATGCACAAGATTACGATTGTGGCAGTGCACTGAAAGGTAAGATACAAGAGGCACAACAGAGAGAAAAAAAAAAAGAGTTAATTCAAGTTAATGCAAACAAATTAAAACAAGTTACATCCTGAGAAGCAACATAATAGGCTGGTTACTGTAACAAAAACTCATTGTTCTCATATGAAAAGCACATACACAGACAAGCAGAGCTGGGATCGGTGTGCAGTGCTTAAAGTGGATCATAGCAAGAAGACTGGGTAAATGTCCTTCCCGTGCCCCGGAAAAACACAACCTGAAACGCACACGTAAACAGTAAATGCATAACAAACAATCACTGTCATAATCGGTATTGCTTTCCAGTAAAAATATTGAAATATCCTTAAAGGACAAGTTCGGTATTTTACACTTAAAGCCCTGTTTTTACATCGTTTCTGATGAAATAGAACGGTTAAGATTGAAATTTGGACACATGCGGCTGGCCCGAGAATTTTAGGTTTCTGTGGTAGCACCCCCCCACCTCCAGAATGGCTGCATATGTGCACTGGAACAATCCTTCCTAAAACGCATTAAACTTTCGTTTACAAAGACGTGAAACTCACCGAGTGGTCAGGGGTGTTCACTGATATGCTCACACAAAAATCGCTGCAAAAGATGCTTTCCAACAGGTGTTTTACCATTCGTTGTAAAACTGTGGACCTATTTTTCCAAACGCCTCACACCCGTACATTCTTCCGTTGAGAGCTTGAATAATAGACACAGCCCAGTTTCCGGCGGCGGAGTAATACCGTACCTCACAGCACATCCAATACAAGTCAATGGAGTTGGACAAAAACTACGATAAAACCTGTTGGAAAGCATCTTTTGCAGCGATTTTTGTGTGAGCATATCAGTGAACACCCCTGACCACTCGGTGAGTTTCACGTCTTTGTAAACGAAAGTTGAATGCGTTTTAGGAAGGATTGTTCCAGTGCACATATGCAGCCATTCTGTAGGTGGGGGGGGGGGGGGTGCTATCACAGAAACCGAAAATTCTCGGGACAGCAGCATGTGTCCAAATTTCAATCTTAACCGTTCTATTTCATCAGAAACGACCTGAAAACAGGGCTTTAAGTGTAAAATACCGAACTTTAAAACTAGAATCATTACTTAAAATGCAAAATTGCGTAAGATACTACTTGCTTACAAAATGTAGTGGCGTACATTCATTTTAGTGGCGTGTTACAACAATAATATAGCTGCAAGCTGCAATAAAGGGGCCAATCACAGAAAAGGCACAATGAGTTATGCAAGTATGTCTGGGAACATCAGACCAATGGCAACAATAAGTAACTAAAGATAAAAAACTTTACAACCTAAACGTTTAGACCTAAAGATGTACAAATATTTTATTTAATTAGGTACACTGTAGTAGCCTAGTGTTATTATTAAGTGTCCTGTTAAGTAAGTTTGTTCTAGACAAATTTACACACACACACACACACACACACACACACACACACACACACACACACACACACACGATTCAATCAGACAAAGTCTGTTATTGAGAGAGAGATACATTGTTCTTTTATTTCAATAAATCTGTTTTTGAACAATATCATATGGAATGGCATCCATTTTTACTTCTTTTGTCTATTGTTACAATTTACCCCAGCATGTGTTACAACCTACCCCGGTAGTGGGGTAGGTTGTAACACAGGAACACATGTATTTGACATCAACCCACGAGGTCTGTGATATTCTTGTAGGGCTGAATTGGTTCCATTTATAGTAAACAAATGTGGGTCCTTTGTATAAAAGTTTGAGAACTCAAGCTAAAAAATTCAGCAAGTTACAGGTGCTGAAGCAAAAAGTGTTAACCATCCCCGGTCTCCCCCTGTATTTAACATTTATTTTATTCCTGTGTTCAAAACTGAATTTTTAGCATGATTACAGGAATAAGTTACATTTTAAAATATATTATAATAGAAAACGGACATATTTAACAATTCTTTCACAATCTTTTTTTCTTTTCTTTTTTGCTGTCTTTTTGACAGCTGTGTATGTTTTTATTTTTTTTTACATTCAAAGTCTTTTGACCATTTTATCACAATAATCTGTTTAATGTTCTGTGTTTCCTCAGGAGGTAAATGTAAATGTAACGGTGAAATGAAAAAGAAATGCGCTCACCTGGAGGAGGTGAAGAGATAACCATTGATGCCGCCGAAAGTGGAGAGTGCCACAGAGATCGGCATGAGGGTGGAAAACATCCCGAGGAGTTTCTCACCGAAAGTCTGAGGCAAGCAAAACATAAACACATCATTAATAAGGTTTTGCCCACTGATATCACATGCATCGTTAGCCAACTATGGTCGCAAGTTCTGTCGTTATCAGCAGTTCAATGAGTCGGTGTTTCCCGAAACCATTTATTATTATTTTAATTCATGTGCCCTTATCATTTTAAACAATATAACTTCCTCTTCTCTTCTCTTCTCTTCTCTTCTCTTCTCTTCTCTTCTCTTCTCTTCTCTTCTCTTCTCTTCTCTTCTCTTCTCTTCTATACGATATATGTCACAATAGGGAAGAAAAGTCCAGCACAACTTCTGTTTCATGTCGACTGTAATGAAATTCCGGCTGCTTTCTGCAGACTGTAATACTTTTAATCCCATACATAAAAGTGACACAAATATTTAGTGTATCCATCCTTGAGTGTTAGCAGAGTGTTAATAATCTAATAAGAATAAACCCGGCGAGTCAAAGGCCTGTACTTACAACAGCCACTGCGTTGGAGGACAGCAGCTCATCAGGAGACATGGAGGAAAAATATGCGATGTTTGTGAGAGTGTACACAAATGTCACCAGTGGAATGGAGATGTATATGGCTCGTGGCAGATTCCTGAGGTAAACAAACAAACATATTATACCAATACAAATAATATTCACATTGGTATATCCAGCCACAGTGCCTGTGTGGATAAAGACATTACGGAGTAGATCATAATTGTGGGTTCAAAAAGTGAGTCAAAAATGTATTTAGCCCATTGACAGGAATCTGTTTAGGATTTCAATCTATACAGTGCATGTCAATTTTGAAATAGCATTTCATTAATGTGACTCAAATGAATTATCCTGATAATTATATCAGTTGAACGGCAGCAGTTTCCTCAGAATGAGCCAGAACGATTGTTGCAGCAGAGTTTGTGAGTCCAGGCATGTTTTAAAGTGGTATCAGACTAACCTCCTGGGATCCACCACCTCCTCCGTAACGTAGTTGAGGAAGTTCCAGCCGCTGAAGGCAAAGGAGGCATGAAGGAAAGCCAGGGCAATCTGCCCTATAGACGGGGCTTTATTAAACGTGAACGCCACCTGTGGGGTCAGGCTCTCATAGTTACCTGAGCAGACAGGGACAAACTGTTAGTCTGACACGTAACAAACATGAGCTGTGAAGAGAGATGACATTTCAAATGACTGAAAGGATTACTATCTATTGACAGACTGATATATCGGTATAACATAGTTTGCCATGTCAATATATTTCCCAGGGGGTGTATAATTATTTTTAATTTCATAATCATTCAACACCACTTTGTAGAGATCTGGTTTCATTATGAGGATGTGTTTTTTTAAAGGGGTCATAACATGACATTAAAGGGGTCATGACATGAGAAATCAAATTTGCCTTGATCTTTTGATCTATAAGAGGTTTTTGTACCATTAAAACATCCTGCAAGTTTTACAGCTTACAATGTCCTCCTCATTATAAACAAAGCATTTATTTAATCAAGCTCCAAAAACAGCTCGTTTTGATATTGGGTGATCTGTGATGTCACACGGGCAAAAACATTTGCATATGACTGCCTCCAAAGAAAGACATCGACCAATAGTTTTACATAATCGCACCACAGGCCCCACCCACTGACATTTAGTCACTTAACGGCTGACATTTGTCTACACTGGATGTGAGCGTCACATCACGTCAAAAGCACATAGAAGCCATTATAATGACTGACGCTGTCTACACTGGATACAGTATACAGATGTGTGTTCAGTTTCTGATGTGTTCCACGCGCTTGAGTCTGTTGCCAACAGGACAAATGGAAGCGCAAAGGAACGCTCTGACACGTCCTGTTTTAATAGCTAATTTGCGTCTCTGTACAGACTCCGGAAGGATAATCCAGGATCGGAAACAAGTACATCGTTTATTTTAAATGGCATCTTGGATCATGTCGGAGGATTATGTGTTTGTTCTGAGAATTTGACAGCAGATTGTTTTGCAATCGAGGCACAGTGTAATGGAGAGTTCACAAAGAAACTTTAGTTGATGGATGAAGCAGCTAACTGTATTGGATCTGACAGCAGCTGCATCAAACCCTGTAAATGATTTCATAATGCTTTTCCTGTAAATTACACTTTTAAACGGATAATGTTTTCATGTTACATTCTGTTGTTGGATGTACCAACGAACACAAGAGTCTCCATAGACTCCCGGCATCTAAATCACTGAGGACACCGTAGTTGAAGTTGTTACTCGAGGATGGATCAGTACCAACTGTTCGTGATCCAGCTTATAGTCTCCGGAGTGAGAGCGCACACTTTATTACAGTTCATAGGAGTTGTTTTACATATAAAGTTAACCAGTTTATTAAGCATCCCTGAAAAGGCATAAAGTCTCTATATATTTGTTTACTGTTAGTAAGAAACTAACATGTTAACAAGTGTTTTTGTGTAATTCAATGTTGATGATAATGTATTGGAGAGAGACATATAGTTTATGGATTTAATGCGCACTTCTTGTACTGTGTTTTATTCAGCTCTTACTGTGATTTTCTGGAGTGAAAACAGACACTTCATGTTTTGTGTGACGTACAATAAACTTCATAAAACTCGTTAGTAAAGTTTTGGCCATCATTCGGGCGGGGTCTACTCTGCCACAACAGGCTTGTACTAATAGTGGATTAAAGCAAGATGACAGCATGAGACATAAGCATAATACACACTCTGGGGACATCAGAGACTTATTTTACATCTCTTAAAAAGGGGCATAATAGGCCCCCATTAAAGGAACCGCCTCTTAAAAACTGATAATTTCAGACAGAGGGTCAGAATAAGGGTTGGAAATAATTGTTTCTCCGTGTGTGTGTGTGTGTGTGTGTGTGTGTGTGTGTGTGTGTGTGTGTGTGTGTGTGTGTAAATTAACATTATAAGTGAACCTCAGGGAACATTAAAATAATGGAAAAATCCATGTCATGACCCCTTGAATGTTTTATTGATGTTTTAACTACTTATTTTTTCAAGTATATTAAATAATTATAAACACATTTTTATAATTAATGACACCATATTAACATAAAGCTCTTTAGATATCCATGTGACATTCTCACCTCCAAAGATCTGCACCAAACCGACAGTAATGATGAGCCCTAGAGCTAGAAGTTTTCCTACTGTAAACGCGTCCTGGATCCGTGTGGCCAGACGCACGCTGTAGCAGTTCACCCATGTCAAAAACACTACAAATATTCACACAGAGACAACATAAACATTTAAATAATGCCTTCATTGATTCACTTAATGTGTGACTTAAAATACAATGTTTAAAGTTTTCATGTTAAATGTTGCCATCAGAAAATACTGATTTAGGATTAGCTTGTGGTACTTGACCAAAATGTGGGAATGCTCGAGGGGAAGTTGGACTTGTAATTCTATGGGCTAATCCATCAGTGTCACCGCTTACAGACTCTTTCATAATCACTTTCCCTCTACCAAGAGAAGTTTAAGCCCAATTGAAACAAATTACTTTCAATGAGAACAAAAAGGGGAGCAAAGAGCAGGTCTGTGAGGAGATGAAATGCCTTGCGTTTTCCTGCCGTTGTCTTGCTCTTGCTGTTTTGGTTTGAGCATGACTTATTAAAGCCAACAGGCTTTAATAAAGAGAGCTAATGCAGCAATCACATGCTATAGACCCATGCCACCTCCAACACTGATCAGTCAAGTGCTTTTGGCACAAATCCAGGGTTGTAACTGTAACTGGGTCATTCTCAACCAGGGGTCGGGGCCCACTAGAGGGCCTCAGCAAACTTTCAAAGGAGTCTTAAGTTAAATAAGTATTAAAATCAGCTAAAACAACTAAAAAACAAGATATATTCAATGAAGAACCAGGGTTCCCACAGTCTTGAAAAACTAAGACGTCTAGATTTCTAGATCTGGAAAAATCATGTAAATTCATAAACTCTTAAAACTCCATGGGCTTTCCTGGCCACTTTATTGGCTACACCTTGCTAGTAGCGTGCTGGGCCCCCTTTTGCCTTCAGAACTGCCTTAATTCTTTGTGGCAAAGATTCAACAAGGTGCTGGAAACAATCCTCAGAGATTTTGGTCCATATTATCATGATAGCATCAGGCAGTTGCTGCAGATTTGTCGGATCTGAACATCCAT
This sequence comes from Leuciscus leuciscus, assembly GCF_965113295.1. Classification (NCBI taxonomy): domain Eukaryota; kingdom Metazoa; phylum Chordata; class Actinopteri; order Cypriniformes; family Leuciscidae; genus Leuciscus; species Leuciscus leuciscus. The sequence continues at coordinate 8,090,965 of NC_138724.1, read as the reverse complement.
GATGCAAATCTCCCGTTCCAGCACATCCCAAAGCTGCTCTATTGGATTGAGATCTGGTCACGGTGGAGGCCATTTGAGTTTACTGAAATGATTTTCATGTTCAAGAAACCAGTTTGAGATGATTTGAGCTTCATGACATGTGCGTTATCCAGCCGGAAGTAGCCATCAGAAGTCATGAGTACACTGTGGTCATAAAGGGATGGAAATGCTCAGGTAGGCTGTAGCATTTAAACGATGCTCAATTGGTACTAAAAGGTTCGGTTGAACAGAAAAACATACTTCACGAAATTCTGCTTCAAATCGAGGTTAAATTCTGGTGAACCCTCAGGTTAACCAAAGCCATTTCAAAACTTAGACTTTTAGCACAATTATATAAACTCCGTCATCAACAGCAGGCTGTTTCAAGAAATGAATCGAATAGATAAATAAAGAAGCAAGCACTCACATATGCAGATGGTGGACAGCATGCGTGTGGCTATGTATGGAGGAATGCAATGTGGAAAAACTGGCTGAAGCACATAGTTGGAGAAAGTAAGCGCTATGACTGCCAATGTGGTGGGATACATGATCAATACTGCACTCCATAATAGCAGAAACCTAGAGAGCAATACAACACATTCAGGATATGTGACGGACATTTGATTTTCATTCATTTTTCAAAAGATCACATATGAACCTGTCATACCCCATGAGACCGCCAAAAATCTCTGTGACGTAGGAATAGTCTCCCCCAGATTTGGGGATGGTGACCCCTAGCTCAGCGTAGCAAAGGGAACCCAGAGCAGCTATGCCTCCTCCTAACACCCACACCACCAGCGCCAACCCAACAGATCCGGAATGCTCCAGAACACCCTTAGGAGAGATGAAGATTCCTGAGCCAATAATGTTACCTGAGAAAACAAACAAATCACATGTAATTGTTATTTCCTGTCTACATTTGTCCTGAACACAACAGCCCTAGTCATTCATAATGCAAACCTGTTGCCTTTTCTTGGTCTGAATGTTTTACATTCACACCTTCATATTAGCATTTGCTCTTGGGCAAACCTGTGAACTCAATGAAATCACACTGGTGTCTTTGATATAATACCATTTGGTAAATTATTTTCTATTTACTTCCTATTCACAAGAGAATCTTGGGGAAAAAAAATCATAGCAAGCAAAGTCCCTTTCATGCAAAGTTGACTGTTCCTATAGCAACCGGAGCTTCTAACGCAGCTTTACCGATTAGCGACTGGTTCTTTCATTTAGAATGACGGGACTTATTTCACCATATTGCGCATTTCAATTTCTCCAATTAATAAGTAATATGAGTGTACTGTCTTTGTTTATCTAAAGTCTTGCACCATGGTGTCTAGATTATAGATTTTTATAATTGAGCATCAATAATAATTGACCCTGACACGCCGGGAGGAGAAACCAAGATCGGCGAAAAGCGATGGGCCCTGACGACATCCCAGTTTAAGCCTGGAAGTTTCCACTGGGATGTCCACTGGGGCATCACCATCCTCACTGATTTGTTCAGTCGAATTGCCACTTATGGTGAGGCCCCACGCGCTTGGCTGACCAGCACCACTGTGAACATCTGGAAGGGCAAAGGTGACGTGGCCAAATGCCCAGTTACCGCCCAATCTGCCTCCTATGCCACGCAATGAAGATCTTTGAACGAGTTATCGAAGGCCGGCTTCGGAAAAAAGCCTCCATTTAGCCAAACCAATGCGGCTTCGTCCATGGATGCGGCATCACAGATGCAATCCATGCCGCTCCTGGAGAGGCACTGTAAGAAGAAAAGCCTGTACACATGGCGTTCCTTGACCTGAAGAAGGCTTTTGACAGAGTGCCCCACGACCTCATCTGGCACGCCCCTCGGGCTCACAGTGTCCCTGAAGCCATCGTGACTTGGATAAAGCCCCTCTACACCCGTACCATCCACTGCCTTGTTGGAACACTGCTGCCCTTACCAATTACCGTTGGTGTCCACCAAGGCTCGCCCCTCTCACCACTCCTGTTTGTCCTGTGTATGGACCCAATCACCAAGGACTTGCAAGGGCCTCATTCACCATGGACACTCTTATGCTGTCGACGTCTTCCTCACCAGCGAAAGGTGGAAGACATGCTTGGACGACCATGGCATGCAAATTAAACATAAAAAAGACAAAGCACCTGGGATGTGGCCCCCAAACCGACATCAGCGTCAATGGCGAAGAACTGAAGAAGGCCCTGGACGAATACCTCGGATCCGTCATCACCAGTGACGGCAGCACCCTCTCTGACGCTAAAGCACGGGTTAACGTGGCATGGATGAAATGGCGCCAGCTCACTGGGATTCTCCACGACCGCCGGATGCCCAACCACCTCAAGGCCAAGATTTATAAGACCTGCCCTGTGACCCTTTATGGCACAGAGTGCTGGCCAGCATCGGAGGAACACAAACAAGCTCTTAACATCATGGAGATGCGAATGTGTACTGGCTTAGGGCTAACACGATTGAATCACATAAAAGACAAAGATGTCAGCTGAGTGTTGTCCCAAATTAGGAGAAGAGGCGCTAAGTGTGACTAGGGTGGTACGGACACATCATACAGAGCAACAAGGATTTAGTGGCCAGAAAGGCGCTGTGCCTAAGTCCCCAAGGATGCCGATCATGAGGACAACCAAAGATGCAGTGGCTTGATCGGCTGAAGGAAGACATGAAGATCGTCAATGCTGCCAGGAGGACGCCCTCGACCGTGCCAAAGGAAGAAAGCGTTGCAAAAAAAGCAGACCCCGCAGACGAATAGGAGTAACTCTAGGATGGAGAAAATGAGTAGCATATTTAAACTGCTCAGGTAATGTTAATGGTATGACCTATTTCAGGGGTGGATAACATTATTATTTAAAATCGGTCAGAGCTAGAAATGTATCTTCATATTTACAGGTAAAGCTTAATTTTGCATGAAGACTTTCTATGACAATCCCCCACTACTTTTTATGCACAATAACATGCCTCCCAAAAGAGGTCAACATGTTTTGTTTTGTTTTCCAGTGGGGAAAAGAAATGCTCAACAACTTTTTGGTAAACAAATGTTGAGATTTGTTATTTTACAAAAATAAACCCAGTCTGAGAGATATTCACTGGAGTAAAGACTAGCTCCAGCTTCCCTTTCATTATTGCATGCCTCCCAGTAATCCCAGTAAAAAATAAATAAAAAAAAAACACCATTAAGATTATGTAACAAAACTGATATTTCCCCCCTTTATTATAGAATTAAATTTGAAGTAGAACCCAATATTGTTCAAAAGCAATCAAAAATGCTTGCCTAGTCAACATCAGCACTAACCCTGCTGTAGTACCTGAGAGAGTTTTCATGGCAAGACAATGATCAGCCCCCCTTCACTAACCCGCTTCCTGGCAGCTCTTCTCTCAAGCACTCGTACAACGACATTACGTAACAGCAGGCATAAATAATTTACTGCTGCCCGTCAAAGCCCCGGATACCATCAGAAGCGGAGGGAACAATCTTTAGCTTTCATTCGACGGCCCCTTTCAAGAGGACAAACACCTCTGAGAGGCCTACATACGGTGGATGTTGGTTTTAGACTCAAGTAAAAGAATGGTTTAAAAGATCTGCAAACTTCAAGTGATTGTTGTTTAACACTCATTAATTGTTGAGATTGAATGATTATATAGTTTTCTGAGTTTTTTTAGACATTTAAAAAAAAGAATGAAACAAACAACCAAGTCAGATAACTACTTTAGTAACCTTACAATGATCTTGAGATTTTGAAGAAAAAAAAAAAAAAAAAAAAAAAATGTAATATACTTTTCACATGCATTACAGGATAATATAATTATCACAGTTACTTTTATTAAATAATTATGTATAAATCAATAAATAGCTATTATGTATAATACATTACAATAATACTATATAAAATAATAATTAAGATACTGGTAAATCAATAAATCACAAATAGTTAATCTGACTATATGGTAATCTAACATGCATTTAAGAATGCTTTAAATGGTCTATATTGTGTTCTAGTTTGCATAAAAGCCAAATATAACAGTCCACGACTAACAAGATGGCGAATATCTTGTCTTTATTAGTCTCAATACATTTACATGTTAGAAGAATGAACCATCATCCAAAAGAAAACAAGTTGTAAACTTTCCGTACCAATGATGATCGCGCACGCGCTCAGAAGTCCAATCTCCTTCTTGAGTGTCACGCGCTCAGGGATGCTGGAGTCTCGTTTAAGCTCGCTATCTTTCATGATGCTCCTCTGAGCCTCCGTCCTTTTCCTCTCTACTCCATCCATTTCAGTGAGCGCACGAACAGAGAGCTGGGCTTCCTCTCTTCAACTCGCTCCAGAGGACTGAGGGACTGAGGGACGGTGTAAAGGCCGCGCAGGCGCCGCATCGCGCGCTGTCCGGGCAGAATGTTAACGAGCGCGCGGCATGACTGATTCACACACGCTGATGCAAAGACATGTTCTGACATTTTACAAAACCATCAATTACTATATGATATTTGCACTTACAAAAAAACAAAACAAAACAAAAAAAGACACAAAGAATGGGCTAATTTATTAATTTATATACAATTTTATTTTTTATTTTTTCGCTCAAAAGGGCAGCAGCAATTACTCAAACAGATGTAACCTATAGGCATCACATAGTTTATGGCATGTTTACTAAAGAACACCAGCTGAAAGGAGAGTGGTACAGGGTGATCCCCACATCCACAGAGGTTTCCTCAAGCTCCCATTCATCCTGAAAGGATCCCCAGTGTGGAATTTAAGAAGTCAAGTCGTGAATTTGTGGCTGCAGCCTTTCTCTGCATGCAGAATAAAGGAGGCCAGTTTTCAGCTGATCTCCTAAGGAAAGCCGTTAAGAGTGAGCTGCTTTGTAGTCCAGCAGGAAGGCTGAAACTCTGCCAGCAGTGTGCGACGCTTAACAGAGGAAGTCGAGCAGAAAACCAATATATCACAGGAGCAACAGAGAGGAGAGGTGGACACAGGGAGAAGATGTACAGCAGACTATAGGCCTGAGGAAATTCATGTCTCAATTCAATTCAAATTGGCCAAGTCTTTAAGTCTTACATGTGCCAATGATTTTGTTGTTGTTGTTGTAATTTCATACTGAAGCAAGGAAATCTGACGTTTATGAGTTCAAATGGTCAACGACACCATTTTGTCAGTGCCAATTAGTGACCTAAATATAATGGCAGAATCTTAATTGTATATATTTTTCATTTTGTCGTATTATTTTTTTTGCACAAACTTTAATTTCTCAAATCAGTTACAGCTACGCTTACATATATCCAAAAGCTCAACCATCTGCCTGTAGAGGGATGGCCTAAACGACATTCATAAAATGGAGGCCTATCACCATAAAAAGCTCGAAAGAGCGCACTTACTACCAAACCCGATGCCAGACCTACAGAAGGGTTCCAAACTGAAGGAATCACTCATCACAGGTCCAGCCTCAGGGATAATGCAAGAAGCGCCTGGTGTGAGGAAGTGTGCAGATTCGGACTGCAGTGTTATTTTTTTAGCAAGATGAGACTTGGAGAGACTTTTGTTATTTAAAAGTTTCTGTTATGTCAAGTGTTTTTAGGGGTTAATGTTGATCTTGAGCTTGGTTTAAGAACCAGTATCACTTCTAGACTGCCAACACCTAACATCACATGTGTAAAGAAAAGTTATATTTAGTTGTTGTTATGTAAGCCACATGACTAAACAATAAGGATTATTTGAATAATTAAGTTAAAGCAGTTCATTCAAGTTAAATTAACATAATTGATTCTAGTTAGTTGTACATGGTTGATTAAATTTGGTTTTACTTGTTTCAATCACATGGAACCACTGTCTCAGGCAAAGAGCAATATTTATAAATTTTTTTGCCAGAGCCCTTTCATAAGATCTCTTATACTTTTTACGAACTTGCATATGTTTATTCACATCCTGTGAACTGGTCAGTAGAGTACGAGGGGAAAAAAGTTCTTCTGACATTTGTCAGCTTTCCTTTCAGGCATGGCATTAAGGCAAAAACATCAATTCTACTCAGGGTACCTCCAGTATGGGGTTAGAATTGTTGCATTATTCCAAATAAATAAGATGGAGATTGACAAATAAATGTAAAGAGATTTACAAAAAATATTCAAATTCACAAATAAATAGATTAAGATCCACAAATAAATAGATTAAGGTTTCACAAAGATTTGTAAAAAATAATAAAAAATACAAATAAATAAAATGAGATTTGCAGCAAAAAAAGAATGGAAATATTACAAATGTGTTTTATGTCACAAACACAACGCATCTGTGGATCTCTCGGTGTTTTAATCACACAAACAGCACTTCAGCCCTAATCTATTTATTTGGAATAATGCAGGGGTCCAGACTGCGACCAAATAGTCGCATTTTGCAACCTTTTTACCTGCCGGCGCTACTACATTTTGTTAGAGATCGCACTGGTGCCACCACCACGTTGCCGAACTGGTAAGAGCTGCCATTTCTGTAGAATACGAGAAACATCAAACGGCAAACAAAATGAACACGGAATGAAACAGCACTACTCATTTGTTTATCAGCTCGGACCAATATTAGACAGCGCGAGCTCAGAACAGGTTTACTCGTGGGGGCGATCTCAATCACGCGATACTGTACACAGTGCTGGGAGATCCAGTGAAAAAGTTTTTATTTTTATTTAATAACATCGCTGCGAGATCTAGTGGCAAATATTCAAATTAAGCGCAAAGTTCTCTGTTATAAAACCATAAATATCAGATCGAACAGCGCTGATGTGGAAACCAGGAGAAACATAGTGCCATTAATGAACAAGTTATAGAAGTTATGTTCAGTCCACAAATCGGCAACATTCACCATGGATTTAATGTAGTAACGCTAACTGTTACCATGGTATTGTGGCAGATTTTTATTTTTATTATTTTTTTTTACAATATTCCCTTGAGGGTTCATTACAACCTTTTGAGAGTGAAATTCAAACACTTTTCAAGGACTTTTAAGTGCTTAACACTTTTTCTCAGCACTTAAAAAACTCTAAATATTATCCAGTTCAAATGTTATTTTTAATGTGATGACCAAAAACATCTACCAAAGTTTGTTCCCATTTGTAAAACTAAAAGTTTCAAGACATCTAGGAAAACATCTAGGTTACGACTGTAACCTCTGTTCAGAGAACAGGGAACGAGACACTGCGTCGATGGCGCTATTGGGGAACGCCCTCCACGTGAACCGGTGTCTGAACTATCCAATCACGGCAATCGATATTGACCGGCGACAGCCTATGATGTCACTACTAGTGCGACCTGGAAGTATAAAAGGGGCGCCTAGAGAACATGTCATCCACTTTCGTCTGAAGGGACTGTTCAGCAGCCATCCCTGAGGCATGGATAACGACGCTCTCAGGGAACAGAGGTTACAGTCGTAACCTAGACGTTCCCTTTCGAAAGGGAACTCCCACTGTGTCGATGGCGCTATTGCGGAACGATGTACAATCCCACCATGCTGAGGGGAGTGCATGCCAATTATGGCTCGTAACAAAAACGTCAGAACTGGCAGTTTCAACCTGAAATGCCAAGAACACACTCCCCCTTCGGGTCACAAACAGGCTGTAAGTGACATTATTCCCTATGTTCACTACCCAGGCTATAAGCCTCATAGTGGCCTCCGAACAACGGAAGGCCTACCAAGGCCGCTCAAAGGCTTGGAACCAACAGCTTCCATGGAAGGGTTCATTTAAGGGAATATGGCTAGGGGGTCCGAAAGAAGTCCCGTCCAGTCACTTTCTGAGGGTAACATAAGGTCAACCCCACATGCCACCAGGGAGGCAAACCTGGTCAAATTTACTGACCTAGTCTTGCCAACAACCTGTCTGTTTCCTGAACAGAGTCTCTCACAAAATCCAATAGGGAAAAACTGCAATTAACGGCAGTAGTTCACTCACAAACCGGATCATAGAGACGGGCATCCTGGAGAGTAGAACTCAGCATAGCGCTTGTTAACTCTTGCAAATGAGGGGAGTAACTCTACTCGATCCTGGATCTACACAGTGCTTCAAAGCCCTGTGGAGGCTGGGCACTCCAAAGGGACCCGAATAAGGGGAGCGCCTACAGCTCTAGGGCTGATCTAACAGGGAGGCCTCGTGAGAGTCCTTTGACCTTCCGACCAGACTTATGGAGTTTAGTATTCAAACAGAGCGATCCTCAGATAGATTCTGGAACACTATGCTTAACCTGATAAGTACTGACCAGGCTCTGGCTAAAATCAGAGAGGCTCCATGGGGCCTGTAACATGATATTTAATGCCTTTGCAATGCTAAGCATCCAACTCGTATGGGGAGCCGCCTTCAAAGGGGCCTGTTAAGGCCTAACTACTTGATAGCGAGGATGTATGCAAAGCCATCAGAAGCTTAGGTGCTCTCAGAGACATTTATGTGGGCCTGGTTATACTTATTTAACATTGCCAATAGGCAGTGTACTCGGCAGAAGTGCTATCAATCCTTTAAAGCAAGGAGAGTACAATCTTACGCTACTGGAGTATCGAGGAGGCCTAATGTAAGGCCTACAGCTTCGCCCGGGCAGTTCTTTGGCTCTAAGGGCGCATACTCAACCATCCCAAGTGGGAGGAAGTCACTAATCTGTCTCTGAGCCTGGGTGATGAAAGGTGACAACATACGAGCTATGGGTAGCAAAGTACTCTAAATAATGACCTAACAAGGGGAGCAATATCAGCATGACCCTGAAGGATGTATCAGGGTCGAGGCCTATTATTATAATTATATTTCTCTACTAAACCCAAGGGAATGGAGGCCTCACTAAGTGGCCAATGACATTTTACCTAATGACTTGAATTCTTATATTCAGGGGGCTTCTTTTTACTGCCTTACTGCCAACTACTGCACTCAATGCTGTAAAGGGCGGAGGCCTGAGCACACTGCTTCTAACTCTCTAGAGAGAAAGACCTGACAACGCCCATAGATATCTGCATGGGAGGCTTTTTGAAGGTAGCCTGCTACCTATGATGCTTTCGACCCTGTAACAACACTAACATTTACTCCTAATGAAAAAGGCAGGCCTTGGCAGACGACTCTTGAGTAAGAGGCGGCTAGTACTAGGAAAAACTAGATATACAGGAATAAAATCTACTGATGGTCTAAGGAACCTACACTCAGATACTGAGAGGCTCGAGGCGAGAATGCTTAGCACACCGCCACCAAAAATCCTAGATACTAAGCCTAAGCCAGATATCGAGGCGGCCCAATGAGGGCCAACACACGAATATTATATGTCTGAAGTTCAGAGCTATAATCTCAAAACGACTCTCTGAAGTGAGAGGATAACTACTGCTCAAGTATAAGGTGGCTATCAAGGTGGCCTGACGAGGGCCAACGCTTGATTCTATAGTTTTATCTGGAGCTTGACAGAGCGGTGGCCTCAGTAGAAAAACTCCCGATAGGGAAGAAGCCATCTCACACAGAACTGTCTGTTTGATGCTCGGATGAACGGTGGCCTGACTAGAAATCTTTTCTATAATACGGCCAACCTGTTCACTACTGCAGATTCGGACAGCAGTGTTATGCAAGATTTAATGCAGTCGAGCGCGCTTCCGCCTCTCTGAACTTTCTTCTCACCGTCTCGACGGAGTTGCGAAAAGTTCAGAAGGTGACACTGGTGCATCGAGAAGAAAAGCTTTCTTTCTACCCAATGTCATCCAAGTTCAACCACAGATGCCTTTCCCTGGCCACCATCACCGTCACCATGGTGGCCCGGAGAGCTAATCTGTAGTGCAGTGCAGCTTGTTTTTACTGCGTCAGGGTTAGGGTTAGGTTAGGGTTAGCCCCGACCTTGGTCCAAATAGAGGTCCAAACCCTTGGTCCAAACCCTAACCCCGACCTTGGTCCAAATCTTTCAGCAGATCAGCGTGGTATGCTTGCAACACAGCCATTGTGTACAAGGCATCACCAGCCAGACCCGCCATCACATATGCCCTGCCTTTTAAGCGCAATGTTTGTTTAAAAGGCAGGGCCAGAGCACTTAGTGTCGATGCCTCTCCAACCGCGAGATAATTCGTGAACCTCTCATCAATTGAGGCATTGACACATACCCGTGTTCGCGTATCCCCTCAACATTAGCGTAGTTTGCTCACTGATGGCGATGGATGCACTCTGAACACGAGTTCTTCCATGCCTTTTCGATCTATTGTATAGATCGGGCAGGAATGAAAGGCTCACGGGAGCTGGAGCGTTATGGCTGGAAAGAAACCGTTCTTTGCCACGAGCAGTCTCTTCCCTCACGCGCTCCTACGGCAGCAAAGCCTCGCTGAGTTCCACTACACTCACAACTCATCATACGCGTGCAGGGTGGCTGTGAGGATTCGGGTTGTAAATCCTCTTCACCCTCATCAGCCATCTCCCGCTTTCTTGGGCTGCCAGCAGAGCACTCGCTGTCAGATCAGAGGATGCTAGTGACGACACATCCTCATCCGGCAGTTCAAACTCGTGAGCCTCCGAGGGGTGTGAGATTAACACCTCTCTTAAACTCCTCCGCGAGCTCCCTCTGAAACCCCACGATTCTAGTCTCTGCTCTGCCTCAGCGCGAGCGGGACCTGAATCGTCTGGCACAGATGTCTGTCCCTCTTCCCTCGAGAAGACAAGAGGGCCAGACGAGAGCGGAGTTTCCTTAGAGGAAAACTCTCACATTCTGCACAATCAGATCCCTCAAGAGCTGATCATGCGTGCTCTTCACACAAACAGTAAACGCACAAGTTGTGTGTGTCATCTGGTGTCAGAAACCTGAGACACGGATCCACACACTTCTTGAAACGCTTATCACTTGCCATAATTGTTCTTACCTTTTTCAGGTGATTGCAAATCGCACAAAACAGTCCCTGAAGACGAAAAGTGGATGACATGTTCTCTTGGCGCCCCTTTTATACTTCCGGGTCGCACTAGTAGTGAAGTCATAGGCTGTCGCCAGTCAATATCGATTGCCGTGATTGGATAGTTTTTCAGACACCGGTTCACGTGGAGGGCGTTCCCCAATAGCACCATCGACGCAGTGCGAGTTCCCTTTCGAAAGGGAACTAACAAGCGGCAAATGCTTTCATTTAAAATAAAAAAGACATTAAATTACCACTATAACCAGTAGATGGCAGCAGAGGACCACTTATTTTCCCCCACATTAGTTTTTTTTTTTTTTTACACATTTTGCTTTGAAATGTATATTTAGATATTATGAAATCCCTATTATAAAATATCAAATCATGAGGAAATACATTTTAGTAATTTTATGATTAAATTGTCTTTATGATTAACAACCCCCATCTGTAGAACTTATTGGCACCCGTGACACTGCTCTCAAATGTTAGTCTGGACGTGACTGTAATGCAACAATTCTAACCCCATACTCCAGTCCACTGACATAGATCTGCAGAGTTGACATTTTTTTGTTGGCTAAAACCCAGCAACAAGTTGCATTTTAGCACTTCCACTTCCATCGTCCTGAAGTCAATGGGTTTTTGGTTAAATGGTTGAAAAATTGTCTGTTGTGAACACAAACTCAATATATTTTCACCTTTTATTCTACAACATAAAATACATCAGTAAAACACTCTTGTGATTTTTTTAAAAGCTTTTACTAACAAGTGTCTAAACGGGACAATAAAGGTTGTTGGGGAGTATAAACTTAAACTCATCAACTCACTAGATGCTTTCACAGCCTCACTGTGTTTATAATCAAACTATTATACCTCAGACTTTCAGGGAAAATGTTTTAAACAAAGACTGAAAGAGTTGTCAGAAGCTTAGTGATGGTGACGATAAAGTCATGTGACCGTGTTTGTTTTTAGTTTCAAGTGTTCAATTGAAAATATTATCAAGATGAACAGAACGTGTAAGAATCACAAGCTTTTGTTGGTCACAGACCTTATTTTCTGCAATAATCCAAAAGCCAATGGAAAAATACTACTGGGTTTTTGTCGAAGGAATCATTGTAATGTGAACTTGCGGCTCGGTCTACAAAAACACGTCATCCCTGCAGAGCTCTATATCAGTGGCTTTCTCCAGTTCTAGGGCGCCGCGCATGCACTGAAGATTTATTCCTAATACATGAATGCTTATGTAAATGTAATGTGAATCTGATTTAAAATTTTAGGGTTCACATAAACAGAACTTTCAGAATCTGAAATCCGAAGGATTGCAAAAAACATACCTAATGTGGTTTCAGGCCCTACTGTACAATGAACAAAATAAAATATTGTTATTAACTAATGTTTCTGGAAAAAGTATGTGATAATGTTTTTGTGTAACTCATACAGGTAAAATAAATAAATAAATAAGAGAAAAAATTAGACCACAACAACAGCTCACACTGAAATGGGGTGAAGAACAAAGTAGATGCAACTGAGTCTTCAGCGCCACCTTTTGTCAAATGCAGAAATTGATATAATGTGTGGCAAAATTCAAACTAGCCAATATTATTGTGCATTTTAGTATTTCATGAACAATGACAGTTTCATAGAAATTAATTGGCAATGTCAGTGCAATTAAATCCAAGGCACAGTTTAAAATCTGCTTAAATGGTGTTTATTTGCTTACTTCCGAACATCAGCTCGTGACAGCCTGCATTTCTATGTGAACTGGTTGTGGAAGAAGGCTGTGATCTGCTGGGCTGTGGCCTGTCCCACTATGGGCTCTAGTTCATGGACTGAAGCCCCGCTGAGCTGATGGATGCTGGGAAACTTCTGGAGGAGCAGCATGGCCTTCACCTTTCCAACCCCGGGAATCTGCTGAACCAGACTCAACACCACCGGCTCCAGCAGCCTGGACACACTTTTCCTGCGGAACGGGTTCTCCTTGTTCTCCCCAAGAACCTGCGGAGGACAAATGCCTTCTGAACAGCACTGAAACTACATCATGTTGCATGACATTCCTACGTATGAAGTATGATGTGTGAAGTTATGGCTTTGCAACAATGTTTTGCATGTTATTCAGAATAAACTCAACAGGGGTATCAGAGTTTATAGAGCAAAAAACAACCAGCTGATTGTACACTATCCTGCTTATCCCACAGCTACTTACCTGAAAATCAATGCATGATGCTATACGTAAAAGAGTCATATATGCATGTTAAAGTATGCTATAGAGAAATAAAGTGGTGATGAAGTGCTATTGACTGACCAGCTGTGCGATGAGCTGAGCAGCTTCAGCAACAGTGGACACGGGCAGCAGAGTCAGACCCAGCTCCAACACCACAAACTTCTGCAGCTCGCTGAAGTACTGCTCACTCAGACGGGTCTTTTCCACTATCACCACACCCTGGAGACCACTGTTCGCCTGCGGGAATAACCGCATTCTGAGAGTCAGGCGGGTTTTAAATAACAACACTGTAAGAGCAGAGCCTTACAAATGATCATTATGTCTTCTGGGAAACGTGTAAATATCATATGTAGCTTCTAGAGGGCAGCACTAAATGAGAAACAAAAGATTTTTTTTTTTTGATTTTTTTTTTTAATACGATATTAATATACACTACCAGTCAAAAGTTTGGAATAATTAAGATTTGTTATGCTTTGGAAAGATGTCTATTCTGCTCACCAAGGCTGCATTTATTTGATCCAAAATACAGTAAAACAGTAATGTTGTGAAATATCACAATGTGAATATATTTTAAAATGTCATCTATTCCTGTGATCAAAGCTGAATGTTCAGCATCGTTACTCCAGTCTTCAGTGTCACATGATCCTTCAGAAATCATTCTAATATGATGATCAATTATTATTGGTGCCCAATCATTAAAAATGGTTCTTATTATCAATATTGCAAATAGTTTTGCTGTTTTTTTTCAGGAGTCTTTGATGAATAGAAAGTTAATAAGAGCAGCATTTATTTGAAATAGAATCTTCTGTAACATTATTAATGTCTTTACTGATCAGTTTAATGAATCCAAGTTGAATAAAAATATTAATTTCTAATATATATATATATATATATATATATATATATATATATATATATTTTATTTTATTTTTATTTTTTTATCTTACTTAGCCCAAACTTTTGAATCGTAGTGAATCACGGTTTTCACAAAAATATGCAGCAGCACAATTGTTTTCAAGATTAATAATATTAAGAAATGTTTATTGAGCATCAAATCTTCATATTAGAATGATTTCTGAAGGATCATGTGACACTGAAGACGCTGAATGCTGAAAATTCAGCTTTGATCACAGGAATAAATTACAGTTTAAAATATATTCGCATAGAAAACAGTCATTTTAAATTGTAATAATATTTCACAATTTTACAGTTCTTACTGTATTTTTTTATCAAATAAATGCAGCCTTGGTGAGCAGAAGAGACTTCTTTCAAAAGCATAAACAATTATTCCAAATGTTTGACCGCCAATATTCTAAAATGTAAATTATCATAATATGAAAAAAGGTATAATTTCAGAATACCAGACAAAAGCAGATCGAATCGGTTATTTACGTTTCTGAAGCGGACGATCTTCCTCCTGTAGCTGTTTCCTGCCACCAGATCACTCTCTGATACATAGAGGACACAGGTCTTATCACCGAGACAGAAGTCCACAACACCCAGCTCCTCCTCAAAGATCATCTTCACACTGCCTGCGAGACAGAGCCGGTTACTAGAACACCAGCACACACACACACATACTCACTCACACACACACACACACACACACACTCACTCACTCACTCACTCACAAACACTCACTCACTCACTCACTCACTCACAAACACTCACTCACTCACAACACAAACATAAACACTCACTCACTCACTCACTCACTCACTACACATAAACACTCACTCACTCACACACACACACACACACACACACACACACACACACACACACTCACACTCATTACACATACATAAACACACTGCCTGCGAGACAGAGCCGGTTACTGGAATACCAGCACACACACACACACACACACACACACACACACAAACTCAAACACATACATAAACACACTGCCTGCAAGACAGAGCCGGTTACTGGAATACCAGCGCACACACACACACACACACACACACACACACACACACACACACACACACACACACACACACACACACACACACACACACATACATAAACACACTGCCTGCGAGACAGAGCCGGTTACTGGAACTCCAGCACACACACACACACACACGCTACACCAACATAAACACTCACTCACTCACTCACTCACACACACACACACACACACACACACACACACACACACACACACACACACACACACACACACACACACACACACACACACACACACACACACACACACACACACACACACACACACACAATCACTACACATAGACACTCACTCACTCACTAACACATTCATAAACACTCACTCACACACACTCACTACACCTACATAAACACTCACTCACACACACTCACTACACATAAACACTCACTCACACACACTCACTACACCTACATAAACACTCACTCAATCACAATCACAGTCACTACACATAAACACTCACTCACGCACTCTCACACACACACTCTCACTACACCTACATAAACACTCACTCACTCAATCACAATCACAGTCACTACACATTAACACTCACTCACTCACTCACACACACACACACACACACACACACACACACAAAACTAAACCAGAGCTGTGATTATACAAATTTGACTAAATTACAACAATTTATAAGAATAAGAATGGACATGCCATATTGATTGATCAAGCCAGACTGTTACTGGAGTAGCAGAAACTGTAGTTTAATGCACCGTGTGTGTGTGTGTGTGTGTGTGTGTGTGTGTGTGTGTGTGTGTGTGTGTGTGTGTGTGTGTGTGTGTGTGTGTGTGTGTGTGTGTGTGTGTGTGTGTGTGTGTGTGTGTGTGCAATGCTGTAAAGAGTACGGTTATTTACCATGGTAATTTTTTATTATATTGTTTTAACCAGAACCAGACTTTTAAATATGAAAATCAAACACAAATATGAATGGTTACATTTTAAGACAGTGTTAACACATATAATCTGGTATAGAAATATGAAATAAAACAATAACACAATCCCGACAGTAATAGAGAGTAACCTTAGGCCTAAGTCAGATATAGTTCACATAAAGGGACACAACATTTCGTGGAATGACACTTGCATGTGCCATTTCCAATAAAGCTCTAATTTTGTCAAGACTACGTAATTGGTATGAATAAAATAGTTAATCGTGTGCATCTAGAATACATAAATTGCTATAAACAAATAAACTAAAAAATATATTTTTTTTTACCTTTACCTTTAAAGCTCTGCAGCAGAGCCGATGCTCTCCACTTCTCATGGGTGATTATGTGTCCGTATGGAGGAGAGGCGTTCAGGAGCCTCGCGGGAACTGGTTTCCAGTCCATAGCAGATGTAACGTTAGATGAGACACCAGTAACAGTTAATGCGTTCAGTCCAATGCTACACTGCGACCACACGCTACAAACAAACACATATTCGCCTTACAATTAGCTTGCGAGTTATTCTTACATAATGGACGCGTATAAATACGACAGTATAACTAACTTTTTGTTGTTGTTTTATCTTAAACAATCTCCCATTTCCGAGTCAAAACGATGTCACTAGAGTCTCGTCAAATCTCGCGCCCGTTTTATCCAGCAAATATCGCGATGCTTCTTTTGCATCACGCTGTCGCTTATTGGCTGATGTGAGTCCATTTAAACAGTTGAATCCTTACAAGAGCGTTTGGAGTTTATTCCCTCTTCAGCGAAAGGGTTGATGGATTAATCTCATTTGAGGATTCATAGAGCTGTGTGTGTGGCGCATTTTAAGGTAAGTCAAGAGAATGTGTTATTTCGGACGGTCAATGGTATCTGAATTAAATTGTAAATTTGAATATATATCTTAAACTAGCCTAAATTTATAACATGCATTTCCGAATAACATGCAGATTGTTATGCAGTTTGTAAAGTCAACGATGCACGATGTATTAGTGAGATGTGTGCAATCTGAACGTTTTCACTGTCCGATTCACAGTCTGTGATTCTAGTCAGCTGTGAGAGCCAAGCCCGGGCATGTTCCAATCCCACTATCCCAGTGCTAGACCACAGTATACAACCAATGGCTTAAACTAATGTCACACTACTATACTGGCAATGTTGCACACTTAAACTAATGTCACACTAGTATACTGGCAATGGTGCACACTTAAACTGTCACACTACTATACTGGCAATGGTGCACACTTAAACTAATGCCACACTAGTAGACTGCAATGGTGCACACTTAAACTAATGCCACACTAGTAGACTGCAATGGTGCACACTTAAACTAATGCCACACTAGTAGACTGCAATGGTGCACACTTAAACTAATGCCACACTAGTAGACTGCAATGGTGCACACTTAAACTAATGCCACACTAGTAGACTGCAATGGTGCACACTTAAACTAATGTCACACTAGTATACTGCAATGGTGCACACTTAAACTAATGTCACACTAGTATACTGCAATGGTGCACACTTAAACTAATGCCACACTAGTAGACTGCAATGGTGCACACTTAAACTAATGTCACACTAGTATACTGCAATGGTGCACACTTAAACTAATGTCACACTAGTATACTGCAATGGTGCACACTTAAACTAATGTCACACTAGTATACTGGAAATGGTGCACACTTAAACTAATGCCACACTAGTATACTGGCAATGGTGCACACTCAAACTAATGCCACACTAGTATACTGGCAATGTAGTCCAGTCATTTTATGAAAAAAGGGTGAACAAATTGCAACAGAAGCAAACTCAACTGATTTTGTATCCTCAATATGTCCTGAGTAAGGAAAAAAGAAAGCCCCGAAGAATCCCATTAGGGGAAAGTTTCGAAAAAGACCCAAATATATCCTATTCATACGCCTATTCATTATTTTTCTTACGTGGATAGAGTAAAACATTTTAACCTTTAGATATCATCATGAAAATTACTGAGATGATTGCTTGCATCAAGACAAACAAAAAATGTATTACAAGTTTTTTTTTATTTTTTTTTTATTTTATTTTTAACATGGACAAACTGTGCATAATCTAATTACAGATGTGCTAATTTGCATAAATACCACAACAGGTCTAAACATTGGGTATAGCGAAAATGTCTTGTTGAATCTTGTTGACACATAACAGTAAAATACTTAATGTTAAGGTCTGAATGGAACCCATTTAGGCTACCCATGAACACATTTTTTTACTCTATTCACGTGAGAAAATAATGCATAGGCGTATGAATAGGCTATATTTGGGTCTTTTTCGAAACTTTCCCCTAATGGGATTCTTTGGGGCTTTTTTTTTTTTTCTTACTCATGACATATTGAGGATACAAAATCAGTTGAGTTTGCTTCTGTTGCAATTTGTTCAAGGTTGACCCCCATCTTGGCTTAAAATGACTGGACTAATGGTGCACACTTAAACTAATGTCACACTAGTATACTGTCAATGGTGCACACTTAAACTAATGTCACACTAGTATACTGCAATGGTGCACACTTAAGCTAATGTCACACTAGTATACTGTCAATGGTGCACACTTAAACTAATGTCACACTAGTATACTGCAATGGTGCACACTTAAGCTAATGTCACACTAGTATACTGCAATGGTGCACACTTAAACTAATGTCACACTAGTATACTGTCAATGGTGCACACTTAAGCTAATGTCACACTAGTATACTGCAATGGTGCACACTTAAACTGTCACACTAGTATGTCAATGGTGCACACTTAAACTAATGTCACACTACTATACTGTCAATGGTGCACACTTAAGCTAATGTCACACTAGTATACTGCAATGGTGCACACTTAAACTAATGTCACACTACTATTAGGGGTGGGGGGAAAAATCGATTCTTCGATGCATCGCGATGCGGACGTGGACGATTCTGAATCGATTCACAAATGTCAAAAAATCGATTTTCTAAAAAAAAAATATATATATATTTTTTCTAATAACGTAATATTGACGGAACGCAAAAGGCGGAACTATAAGCGGACGTGCAGTGCGCAGACAGTCTGTGGCGTGCACATAACAGAGACTCGCACATAACAGAGTCGCGCACATACATAACAGACTCATGATGGCTGAGCGCCAAATTCGAACGGCACCTTCTTCGTTAAAAGCTAACGTATGTAAAATTGGCAATTTCATTGTTACCTATTTAGTATTTTTGTATGAGAGCTGCTTTCTGTATTGTTTAGTTTTCACATCAGTACACTGTGTAAACCGATCTGTTATACTGCAATATACAATTTCAGTCACAAAAAGTTACATTTTGACTGTGCTCTCTGCAGATGTTCATTCACTTTTTTTGTATAAGCTGTTTTTGATTGTAGTATACAGCAAACATTTCAAGTCATAACTCTTTATTATTTAGTTGTGTATAAGAGTGGCTTTGTATGTTACTAATTGAAGCTACAGTAAGTTGTTCAAAAATGTTCATTTTGTCTTCTTAATGATTAAATTGGACAATTTTCTTCTAGAAAGACAAGGTGTTCAGGTGGAGAAAAAACTTTTTCTTTACCTTGACATGTTTCGACTGCAACCTGCAGTCTTCTTCCACCTGAACACCTTGTCTTTCTAGAAGAAAATTGTCCAATTTCTACAGTATGTTGGTTCTGATCTACTTCCTAAAGGAAATAAGCCTTTCATTTATTTGTTATTGTTTAGTTCAACTTGATTCATTTCTGTGTTCTACAGAACATAAGCTACATACAAATAATTCTGAAGTTATAACTACACGACACAGAAAGTGCTTTGAGTTGTTGTTACTCAATAAAAGAGTTAAGAAATTCAGCAGCTGACTTTTTTTTAATACTGCAATCACTTTGTAGTGTATTTTCGTTTACTGTTGTGAAATGGAAAATCAATAATTGCTAATCGAGAATCGTTAATAATCGAAAATCGACTGTAATCGAATCGGGACTTCAATAATCGTAATCGAATCGGGAAATCAGACAGATTAACCACCCCTAACTACTATACTGTCAATGGTGCACACTTAAGCTAATGTCCCACTAGTATACTGCAATGGTGCACACTTAAGCTAATGTCACACTACTATACTGTCAATGGTGCACACTTAAACTAATGTCACACTACTATACTGTCAATGGTGCACACTTAAACTAATGTCACACTAGTATACTGCAATGGTGCACACTTAAACTAATGTCACACTAGTATACTGCAATGGTGCACACTTAAACTAATGTCACACTAGTATACTGCAATGGTGCACACTTAAGCTAATGTCACACTAGTATACTGTCAATGGTGCACACTTAAACTAATGTCACACTAGTATACTGGCAATGGTGCACACTTAAACTAATGTCACACTAGTATACTGGCAATGGTGCACACTTAAACTAATGTCACACTAGTATACTGCAATGGTGCACACTTAAACTAATGTCACACTAGTATACTGCAATGGTGCACACTTAAGCTAATGTCACACTAGTATACTGTCAATGGTGCACACTTAAACTAATGTCACACTAGTATACTGGCAATGGTGCACACTTAAACTAATGTCACACTAGTATACTGCAATGGTGCACACTTAAACTAATGTCACACTAGTATACTGCAATGGTGCACACTTAAGCTAATGTCACACTAGTATACTGTCAATGGTGCACACTTAAACTAATGTCACACTAGTATACTGTCAATGGTGCACACTTAAACTAATGTCACACTAGTATACTGGCAATGGTGCACACTTAAACTTAATGTGAAGTGGATGGTTTTCTGATATGCCTTGTTCTGACTTGTAGAGTAATAAGTCGCCATAATAACAATACGAATTGAGAATACAGGGTGGTTTCAAATGCTCAGCACGCCACACATGTTATATATGAAGAGTTCAGATGCAAAAGCCTCTAAGTGCCATCTGAAATTTTCTTCTAAAATGATAATTTTGATAAAGCTTGTATATTTAAGTTAAGTAATTTCACTTAAATGACAACTAACAGGTAATCTGAACTCTTCATATGTGGTAGCATTCTTGTTGCTTGTAGCTAGCATTTTCTGGATCTACTGAAAATAAGGGAAATATCTTTTCTTTTTTTTTATTATTATTATTATTACCTTTATTTCCCTCCTGATTTTCTGTTTTCATTTGCTCTGTGTGCAGGGTCATTTCTGAGGATGGGTCCCTGGTTTGTGATGCTGTGGCTGTTAAGTATGCAGTATGGTGAGGTGGAAGCTTTCTTTGACTGGCTGAAGAAGCCAGAACCAGCTCCTGCTCCTCCTCCAGAGCCGGTCTCCTCTATCCTGCTGCAGGGAGAGACCCCTGCCTTTGAAATGACTGTTGTTGATGAGAAGTTTTTGGCTGAAGCAAAGCAGATGGAGCTCAGTCCTCTGGACAGCTGCCATTTCAGGGTAAGTCTGTGTGCACTAGTTTTACCATACAAAAAAGATTCAGCACATGACTTCACTATTAGTATATCATGATTCTTTTAGCAATTTTGAGTCCACAGCAGAAGCTAAGATGTAATTGAACTTATAAATATGATGGCATGTTTGAAGAATTCCACAAAAGATTTAAATCAGCGTGTGTGTCATTGTCAACAAATTCACCAGATCAAAAATAAAAATCGTTTTAAAAGTTTTAAAGGGATAGTTCACTAAAAATGAAAGTTATGTCATCTCACACATCAGGTGTGGTAAACAGAAGCTCAAGCATGTTCCCTCGAACCAGTGTGGTTCATTCTCGTGTTGCGCAGCACGTTTGAGCTTTTTCTGTGTAATTAAGTCACAATTTGAAGAAAAGTTTTGTTTTTCATGAGACTTTATTTCCTACTTTTTTCCATATGTTAGGGAGTGGAAATGGTGAAACAAGTGCTCCTCTGCCGCCATCTTCTGGTTATAGTGATCATTTCATGTCTTTTTTTTTTTAAAGTCCCCCTGTGGTTTAAATCAAGCTTTTAATGTTGTATATATCTATGTGAATTTTTTTTTTAATAAATAGACTAATATTAACTAACTGAATTTGATCTAAAACAAAAGTAAAATTTGAAGCAAGTAAATGAATGAATAAATTGATATAACATAATATAAAAATAAATATTTCCCATATAATATTGTACACACATTTCTTTTTTACAGTATTGTCTTTATACATGAAAATATTTTAGCTGCTTTTTAAATCTTAGATTGGGGGTCTCTCGCATGAGGATGATCATATTTGGGTCTGTGCGGCATCTGAAAGATTGAAAACCCTTGTTTTAGGCTACTGTCAATGCCAATCTTATGTTATGGTCATTGAAAAGCACATTTTGCACAAAACGGGTTTCAACGTGCAAGTCTTTGAAAATGATACCGTTATCATCTCTGTATAAATTACAAAAACGTGAATTTGTGAAAACAGTGATGTCATGCACATGCATATTAGGCCTACTTGTATAGGCGTGTAGTGTTTCTTTACAATTCGACATTACAAAGTTATTTACATCGCCAACTACTGGCCTGGTATGAATAATACAGCGTGTTTAGTCATTGTCACTGATCTGTTTTGACAATGTTGTCGTCTGTATGCGGAAAAACGCAAAGGAAAAACTTTTCCATTTTTAGTACACATACCCTTAGTTATCTAGTGCTAATAAAGAATGCATGCAAGTCATTATTAAATCAAAATTGTCATTCTGCACTTCAGCTTCTCATCAGATTGTCCAATCAAATGCTCTAATATCTGGAGCGTCCCGCCTACCACACTATAAAAAAAGCTAGGCTAAAGCTGTGTCTGAAATCGGTCACTTGTTCATACATTTACTGATTTAAAAAATATATAGTTTCTGGAACATGTAGAGCATAGTGAATGATTCAGACAGTATAGATCTGTTTATTTTAGTTTGTTTTTGTTTTGTTTTTCTCTTTTGATCAAGTTCATTTTTATTCATTTATTCCTAAGGAGTAGCAGATCATTTTCATTTAAAGACAAACAGCATGTTTTTGCTTCCACTTAAAAGATGTACAGTTCTCACTTCTTGTATATGATAATATGAAAATTAAATATGAACAAGACATCCAAAGTATTTTAGTTTTCTCCTAAATGCGCGTTTTCCATAGGCTAACTTTTTAGTTTAATAAAGACAAGCATTGTACTTTTTAGGGCTGTACTCAACCAAAGAAAATCTTGGTCGACTGAAGTCCTGAAATTTTCGACTAAAAATCGACTAAAATCGACTAAACATGACGTTAGAAAAAAAAAACGTTAAATTAATTAGATGTGCACTGTGCGCAGTACTTGGTAGCCTTGTTGTCCGCCTAAATGAATTATAAATAAACAAACAACTAGTAGGCTATTTGCAGTATATTAAATCGTTTTTGACCTAATTATTTTGCACTGAAATGAGTCTGACACTCGAGTCTGTCGGCTCTGACAGCGCTGCATCACCTGCGCAATATCATAGCTTATGATTTCCGAAAATAGTACTATGTTGTCAACTAGTGATATCATCACAAGAACTGTTGAGGAATATACAACATAATTTAGACAATTATTTTTGTCATATGTTATAATAATAAGTTATTATTAGTCAGACACTATCATTTCACCGTGCATGTCCTCGCACCGAGCGAGGCTGATGAGCTTAACGTTAGCTTCGCAGCTGAGACACGAATAGACTATTAATAAAGCTTTTACTCTTAATAAACACAAAAGGCACGTCCACTTTAATAAAAAAATTATATTTATTAAACAAACCAGATCAAGAGCAGAAACGAAATAAAGTGCATAACTAACAACCAACAGCACAGCGCAATTGCGCATTAGGCTCCAAATAAAAAATAAAAAAGTTAGGTTATCACACTAAAACATTGAAATATGCAAATTCTGATATGTTCATAGCTTACTCAAAACAGACAGGGCAAGCTAACGCAGACAAGTGAGCTTACCACTTTTACAGTAGATGATATGTCATGTTTGTCGTCAAGCTGTGGAAAACTGTTGCTTGCAAACTTTGCATTCGACCTTTTTCCTGTTATCAATTTTAACAAAATGCTGCCACACTGTCGATTTCTTTGTTGTTGACATGTTAGAAGAGGACTGACTATTAAACGCTCTCACAATTAAATAAATAATATTCAGCATCAAACCTACTACGCTCGACGCTCTCTCTTGGGTTGGGCTAATCCAAAAAAGGTGAAAACAACGGGGGGTGTTTTGAAGACAGACTGTTACAGTGAAACAAGGGTATTCTGAAAACACCCCCATTAGCAGTTAGTGCTTTCCACCTGATGAAATGAGCGCGCCTCAGCGCGGCAAAACTGATGAAATAAACGCGGCAGAAAATCGACCAATCAGAATTTTGGTCGAACCAGAACGTATCGACCAACTAATCGACTAGTCGACTAGGACAGTACAGCCCTAGTACTTTTTTTGGCACGTGTCAGATTAACATCAGTGCAAATCATCATCTTGCAGTGATCAATGGTGATCTCAAACTAGCCTGTTTTTTCAGTCGTAAATGCGTTAATACACCAACACTCTGTTCATCAAGCCAATTCATACAGACTTTAAATTGTAAGTTATTCTGTCCATAGTCATATTGTATTCTGCTTTTTTTTTTAACAGGTTGTTGCTCAGCTCAAAGCGACTTGCAGCGGCCTGTCAGAAGAGCAGTTGGCCAAACTGGGCGTGGCTTTGTTCAACTGCCAATCAGAGGTGGAGGGGCGCAGGACTTACCCTTGCACTGAACAAATGGTATGGTCAACGGTCCTGAACCTGCTGAACTGTTTTTCAGTTAACTGCTTGTCATTCTGCCAGTCAAAACAAGCACTTCTAGTTGTGTAGCGCTTAGCATCTAGAATTCATTGAGTCGGATTAAATGAATAATGGAAATCTCTCTCTCTCTCTGCAGTCTTTAAAGGAGTGCACAGCGGACATGGACTCAGACACATGGAACGCGTATCACATTGTCAGTAACCGAGCGCGTGCCGTGTGTTATGCCACGCGCCAGCAGCACTTTCGCAAGCGAGCGGAGTTAACCGTCAACGCCCTGATTTCCACCGCAACTAGTCAACTGCATGCTATGAAAGATCTAAAGGTGTGTTGTAAAAAAAGTTTTAAAAAAAAGGCCAATTCACACTCCACTGACCGATGTAGACAATCACCACATTACAGTACGTCACTTCTCAGACGTTCCACAACCTGACAAACATCTATTGCTGTTGGTCAGAGCTTGTTTTCAACGACTGATGTGCTTACGAGTGTTGACCAACGCCAACAGACACAGACAGGGGTTACACACTGATCCCACATAACCTGATGAAGTGGCTGTTGCCACCTGTCGGTTCACTGTGGATTGGCTTTGACACGCCATGTCGTGCTCCTCTAAAGAAAGGTCGTTCAGTTGGAGAATGTTAACTGACTGTCCAGTAACGATTTGGCCAGTTTTTTTATAGGTTACTGCTGTTGGTAAGGCAGCTTTTCTAAAATGTAGGCAGTATTTAATGCTGGTTAACACTATTGTACTAAAGGTTACAGCAATAATAACAAATAACATATTTGAAAAATATGCCTTAACTTTTGGCTTGTCTGTAGATTCTCTCAAAACTGAAAGGGTTAGTTCACCCTATAATTACTCGCGCTCAAGTCGTTCCAAACCCATAGGACTTTTATTCATCTTTGAAACACAATGGCCCGGTTCCACAGACAGGGTTTAGGGCCTGTCCACACGGAGACGCGTTTCGCTGTATACGTATACATTTTTTATCGTATTGGCGTTTTGTCCACACGGATCCGGCGTTTTCAGAGACTGAAACCGCTATTTTTTGAAACCGGGTCCCAATGTGGATAAATCTGAAAACGCCGCCCTTGCGTTTTCGTGTGTGCAGCCAATCCGTACATTTTGTGAAACGATGATGTCATCACACCAAGTGTCAACTAGTCAGACACCGTTAAGTCACAGCAACTGCATTTATGGTTTTTCATATTGTTCAACAAAGTTCTTGTTTAAAAAAGAAAAAAAGAAGCTACTGTGCCTAATATTATTGTTGTATACAGCGCGCAAGGTTTATGCGCGAGCTCCAAGTCTTCTTCTCCGTTTTTAGTGTATGTCTGAGGCAGAATTACAGCGCCACATACTGGTCTGGCATGTATACTACATCGTTTTGAGTCGGTTTCAGTGGTTTCGTGTGTACGCAGATATTTCTTGAGACGACGCCGTGTTTACGGAATTTTTTTTTTTTGAACGGGGAAAAAAAATATCGGATAGGGAAAGCTCTGGCTTCGTGTGGATGTCGGTTTTACTATATCGACCAACACACAGACCGCTATTTTTCACACTACGTGAAAGGTAATAACTGAAAAAGCATAGTAGGAGCACTTAAAGATGTATCAGTGCAAGTAGCTTTAAGTTAAAACTGCTCAAACATGCATTTTAGCTTGAGACTAGCTTAAGCCTTGTCTGTGAAGCTGGGGTGAGGGAGATATTTTTAATGAAACCTGAGAGATTTCGATCCCAGATTTAGTTGAAGTTTTTATTCACATATAAACATTGATCAGCGCACATTCATAGAGCATTAAATATGGTAATTTAAAGTTCAATCATGCATGTCTAATGCTTGAGAACAAATCCCATTGGTTATTGTGTCAAGTAAGCACGGTTTAGCTAATTTTTACCATATTTGATGAGCTATGTTTGTGCATTGATCAATGTTTCTACTGGATGTGAATAAATGCCTAGATTAAATCTGTTCTAAGCGATTGTCTTAGAAGTCTTGGCTTAAACCGCTCGATTCATCAAGACATTGTCAATATAATCCATGATATGAACTTCTTTGGTGGAATAGAATGGACTTTCAATGAAGTGACAAATCTCTCAGGTTTCATTAAAAATGTTTCAAAGATGAGTGAATGTCAGATGGATTTGGAATGACATGACGATGAGTAAATTATGACTTTTTGGGTAAATTATGTTTTTGGGTGAAATAACCCTTTAAAGGGATACTCCACTTTTTGGGGAAATAGGCTCATTTTACAACTCCCCCAGAGTTAAACAGTTGAGTTTTACCATTTTCGAATCCATTCAGCCGAACTCTGGGTCTGGCGGTGCCACTTTTAGCATAGCTTAGCATAGATCATTGAATCGGACAGGACCATTAGCATCTCTCTCAAAAAAATGACCAAAGAGTTTTGATATTTTTCCTATTTAAAACTTGACTCTTCTGTAGTTACATCGTGTACTAAGACCGACGAAAAATGAAAAGTTGCGATTTTCTAGGCTGATATGGCTAGGAACTATACTCTCATTCCTGCGTAATAATCGAGCAACTTTGCTGCCGTACCATGAGTCCAGCAGGCGTAATGATATGATGCAGCGCCTGAAAATAGTCGACCCTATAGTCTACCGAGCTGGGGACTATTTTCAGGCGCTGCGTCATATCAAGTCATATCATAAAACTCAACTGTTTAACTCTGGGGAGATGTAAAATTAGCCTATTTCCAAAAAAAGTGGAGTATCCCTTTAACTTCCCGTCCTAGTAGTGTCGGCAGTGTTTCTGGAGAGGAATAGTCCTCCACGATACACGAGTAGATTAAAGGCCGCACAGACCAACCTCAAACAAACACCACCAGCAAACAAGTTGGCAGTCGGATTTAGAATTTTAAGAAAAATATTCAACAATATTCAAACACTGATTGAACATGTTGAAAACAAACCCTGACCTTCGTCAACAGGGGTAACGCACTGATCAGACAAAACCCAACAAACGTGTTTCTGTGTGCGCTATGAATTGGCCTTAATAGATAAGCTTTTTTCTTGCTTTAATCCCATCTGATTCCTATTGGTTATTGGATTACCATTGGATAATTATGGATGATTATTGGATGAGTGTTTAATGGTTCATTATTGGTGTCGCTCTGCAGGAGGGTCAGAACGAGCTAAGGGAAATGACCGCGGCGTCCCTGGACAAGCTTCTGGAGGGTCACAGCGCCCTACAGCTCCAGCAAGTGGTCCTGAAGGAAGGCCAGGAGCAGCTAGACTCCTCCATCAGTGAAAACCTGCAGAGACTGACCCAGGAGAAGGCTCTCATCAGCACCGGGCAGCAGCTGGTGGCTCAGTTAATCCAGGGCATTACACAGAGGATGGGTCAGTCACAGATAGACGCATGAGCTGTGAATTCTCACTGTATCCGCGTTTAAAATGTATCCATAATGGCTTGGTTAATGCTCTCTGCACAGTCATATTTGATTGTTCACGGTTCTCGAGTGCTTCATCATGTCCGTGTCACGTTTGCAGAGAACGTAAGTGGGCAGCTGAAGGATCAGACTGCAGAAGTGCAGGAGGGACATCAGGCGATTCTTGAGGACCTGGCTGTGGTCCGAGGAAGTGCTCAGGACATCTACCATAAAATGGGTGATTACTCGCCAATGCTACACTTCCTGTCAAAAGTGTGGAATAATTACCTGTTTTTATGTTTTAAGTGTTTACAACATGTCTTCTGCTCACTAAGGCTGCATTTATTTGATCAGAAATACAGTAAAAACGGTAATATTGTGAAATATCTCAATCTAAGGTGTTTTCTAATTTAATATGTTAAAATGTCATCTATTCCTGTGACCAAAGCTGAATTTTCAGCATCATTACTCCAGTCTTCAGTGTCGCATGATCCTTCAGAAATCATTCTAATATGATGGTTTGATGCTCAGTTATTATCGGTGCTCAATTATTAATAATGGATCTTATTATTAACAATGTTGGAAACAGTTTTGCTGCTTAATAGTTTTGTGAAAACTGTGATATTAGTGTTGTTCTAAATGTTCTTTACTGTCACTTTTGATAAATTGAATGTGTCTTGGCTAAAAAAAAAAAACCTTTAATCATGGTTTCCACAACTCATCATATGATAATGATTTCTGAAGGATCATGTGACACTGAAGACTGGAGTAATGATGCTGAACATTCAGCTTTGGTCACAGGAATAAATTACATCTGAAAATATATTTACATAGAAAACAATTATTTTAAATTGTAGTAATATTTTACAATATTACTATAGTCAACATTTGAAGTGGATCAAAAAAGTTAATCAAAGTTGTAGATTAATCAAAGACAAGAACGGGTATTGTTCAACATTCATGTACAACTTTGATGAAAGGTTTTGATCCACAAATGTTGACATTAACTGTATATACTGTATTCTTATTCAAATAAGTGCAGCTTTGGTGAGCAGAAGAGACTTTCAAAAACATTAAATCTGGTAACACTGTATTTTACAGTGTCCTTGTTACATGCGTTACATGTACTTACCATATTAATAACAGGAAATTATGCATAATCAATTAATTGCATTATTAAATAATTGCAACTAACCCTCAACCAAACCCTTTTCCTAATCCTATAGTATGTACACTTGTTAATTCATATTACTCAGTATTTAAATATATGATCCTACTGTAACAATGACACTTTAAAATAAAGTGTATCCTAAAATCCTAATAATTCCAAACTTTTGACTGGTACTATGTATATCCAGAATTTCCTTCAAAACATCCTAGATTTCCCAGAATGCACTGTATTAGCAAAAATCAAGAACGATTTGGCCCTGTCTTGGCAGCTAAGCTGAAATGATGGTGTTTGTGTTGATCCCATGATGCAGAGCTCAATCTGAAGGGCTTCCTCCAGCAGCAGAACGCCACTGCTCTCTTCTACTCCGAGCTCGCCGGTAAACTGGAGCGCATGAACGGCACTCTGGGATACATGCTCAGGTATCTGGACAACATGCAGAATCGACTGGAGGACAGACTGCATGTGATCCAAGGCTATCTTGGCTGGGCAGGTACTTCTTGTTCTTTCACTTGTGCACAACTCAATAATAATAATATTGTAATGTTGTTGATAAATGTTGGATAAATGTTGAATTCTCCTCCTAGGCCTGAGCCTGCGTGCGCTGTGGACGTGTGTGATGCACGCTGGGTTCTTCCTGTTGTGTGCGGTTCTGCTGTCGTTCCTACAGTGCGCTACGTTCTCCCGCGTCTCTCTGCTCCTCACAGTCCCCATCAATGCCATCGCAGAGATCAACCAGCAGTCTGCGCTCGACCTGGTCTCGCTCTCTCTGCTGCTGTTCACACTATCACTAGGTACTTTATCTGTTCTGAGAACAGTGTGTCGTTCCTGCACCACTGCTGACACCTTCTGAAATTAGTGAAGTGCTTGTATACAAGACAAGTTAGGTTAGATCTATTATGGTTTTTCCTTGGCTACACACTCCCTCAGCTGGACTGAGTGGCAGAAGAGCTGCTGCGTGACTGGAGTTAATAGGAGATTTTTTTTTTTTTTTTATAGTGGTAATATTAATACCACTATAATATTGATTGAATAACCAATGTCAGAGAGCAAATCTTCAACTATACAGCATTCGAAAGCTAAAAACATTATGAAGTTGTAGTGAATAATTGATGTAAAATGAGCGATTGCCAGTACAGTGCGGGTTAAGGGTTTATCTTGCAAGTGAAGAAATAGAGAGAAATTTTACTGGTGCAGTGTAAAGTGAAATAATTAATATACTTATTATGAAATCTTCAGTTTCCATTTACACTTATTTTACAGTGTAGTTGTGGTACAATAGTAATAATAATATTATTAATAATGATTTAAAAGTATTCTTATATTCAAATTGTTTGGCTTTTTAAAGGAACACTCCACCGTTTTTTGAAACAGGGCTTATTCACCTTCTTTCCTACATTTAGATAGGTGGGCAAATGCATTTTTGTCTCAGTGCATGCATTGTTTTAGTTTGACAAGGTCGGCGCTAGCTTAGCTTAGCATAATGAATGGAATCCTTTGTTGCCAGCTAGCATGTCCTAAGTAAAAGTGATATAAAAAAATTTAAAAACCCACCTAATTACTACTTGTGGCCTGCGTATTCACAACAAGTACAAATAGCGATGCAGATTAACACTAGGCGATTTCCTATGCAGATATTGACTTGGGACTATATTAGGGGGAAGCACAGGTGAAGCACTGCTTCTTGGGCGCAGAGATATCACGCCCAAGTAGCAGTGCTTCGCCTGTGCTTCCCCCTAATATAGTCCTTAATATATAAGTCAATATCTGCCTAGGAAATCGCCTAGTGTTAATCTGCATCACTATTTGTACTTGTTGTGAATACGCAGGCCACAAGCAGTAATTAGGTGGGTTTTAAAAAAAATTTATATCACTTTTACTCAGGACATGCTAGCTGGCAACAAAGGATTCCATTCATTGTGCTAAGCTAAGCTAGCGCCGACCCTGTCAAACTAAAACAATGCATGCACTGAGACAAAAATGCATTTGCCCACCTATCTAAATGTAGGAAAGAAAGTGAATAAGCCCTATTTCAAAAAACGGTGGAGTGTTCCTTTAAAGACACCAGTGCGGACTGAGACTCAGTCTACTTTAAAGTCCAGCTACAAGTAAATGCAAAGGCTTTTTACTCTGTTCCGATTAAACTCTGGAATGTTATGGAGCTCTTAATTTTGAACTCTCAAAGTGCGTCAGACTGATGCATTTAACTTTAAGCCATACAGTTTTCTCACGGGGTGAAATGCCCTGGACCGCCTCTAGAGGGACTGAGGTTCATCCCTCACAGCCTCACAAAATGTTGTGGGAAAGAAACACTGATTACATTCTCATAATCTAATGCCTGATATGCTGAAAACGGCTCCATCTCATGTTTCTTGTCCCATCACATCAGTAATGAATTGCATGAATCATGGAAACAATAGCATCTATTTCCAGTTCAAAATGCCATATTTGATGAAAGTGGAGTAGTTTGCATCACTTGATATTACTTTTGGTCGTTTAACATTTCTGTCGTAAAACGGTTGTCAAATATTAAATGTTTAGCTACTTGCGTCTTACCTTGCACTCTTTCACCATTAAAACTTTCTTTGATCTGATTGGCCATCTGGGCTGCTGTGGATACTCAAATAACCAGAGCAACATTTTAAAGAATGGTTGTTTTGGGCAAAATGAATCAACAAATGACCTGTAGTTGCACATTAAACTAGGAAGAAGAAATTTAAAGTCCCAACAGCTTCCATGTTTCACCTTTAAATGCATGACAACCCTCATCTCCTGTGTAAATGACTGTCCTCTTGACGTTCTTGTTGTTGTGATCCAGGTCGCTGGTTTGTGCTTCAGGTGCTCTGGGCATTGTCTAAAATGAAGGGCCAGACCTGCAGCCCTCCTCCTCCTCCTCTTCCTCCTCCTCTTCCTCCTCTGGGCCCCAGTGAAGAGAAGACCCCAGAGAGAGAGCGCTGCCCGCCGTCCTCGTCCACGCCGCTCCTGTGAGTCTTGGACTGCAGAAACTTAATGTTAACTATTGCAACAACCAGCTCTCATCCTTCTAAGCCACTTAACATGCTGTTGTATGCTTGCGTTGTTGTTGTTGTTTATAACAGCTAATTTTGTGTGTGTTCTTCTTGCTGTAGAAATGACCCAGACTGTGATTTGGAGGTGGAGAGCTTCATGATGGGTATTTTCCTCTCTCTTGTTCCATGTATTCACAGCCACTGTCTGATACATGTAGCTAATGGTGCTTGCTCATATGTAGGGTTACACAGGGTTTTTACAACTATTAACTTTTTAAGGCCTACAAAGTTTAATGTCCATAAAGAACAAATCCAGACAATCTCAAAATAAATCATGCATCTCATATTATTTTGTTTAATTAAACAGGCTGGGGCTCACATTCAACTGCAAGTTTAAAGTTGGCATGAAATGAAAATATCTGTCTCTACTTCAGTTTTATTTTAACTTATTAAATTCCATAAACGTGTTGAAATTGGTTTATGGACTAATAAATCAAAACACATGATTAAGAGGTTGATTAATTATTGGATTTTGCGGATACGCTAATGTTTGTAGAGAATTATTGTGCTAAAATTACTAGTAAAATCTCTATATTGAATGTGTTAAATAATGTTCTTAGTAGGGATGCACCGAAATGAAAATTCTTGGCGGAAACTGAAAACCGAAAAAGAGGAAACCAAGGCCGAAAACCGAAACACCGAAATAAATTAAGCCAATTATTAGTACCATTGCATTTATGGCTATGACTGTGTACTAACTTTACTATAATCAAGGCATTGCAATTTTATGCAAATATTTATTTAGCACATTGCAAAGTATAAAATTAAATGTTTAACTTGACCCCACTCATATGTACATTAAATAATAATGTAAAAGCCTACTGGCCTGCAGAAAGGTTTAAAAATGAAATGTTCTCTCATAAAAACAAAGTGCATTTAGGTCAATACTGCCATAGCCCATAATAATATCTGCAGCTATATGCTCATGGACGTGAGTTGCAAAAAACATAAACAGCTAAGGTAAACACACACACCTCTGATAAATGACGGCTGCTCTGCACACACACGCAAGGTCTCTCGCTCCCTCTCTCTGCCGCGCGCGCGCTACGTATGCGCGCTCATGCTCGCTCGCGATTCCAGGAGATTTAAACTAATTTGCGGGCATCAGGGAGCCGCTATCAATACGCGGGAGACTCCCGGAACTTCCGGAAGACTTGGGACGTCTGTGTTTT
The DNA here is from genome assembly GCF_965113295.1 of Leuciscus leuciscus. NCBI lineage: Eukaryota > Metazoa > Chordata > Actinopteri > Cypriniformes > Leuciscidae > Leuciscus > Leuciscus leuciscus. The sequence goes on along the minus strand of NC_138724.1, from coordinate 8,057,345 downwards.
AAAAATCGCTGTCCGTGGGTCACTCTCAGATATATTGAAATACGTCCACACCGCAGATATGTTGCTTCAGACAAGCACGTGTAGGTCGCGGTATCTGCTGTTTGCGTCATCACAACATTTCGGCCGTATTGTTTCGGTGATAAAAGACTTTCGGCCGAAAACCGAAAATGCACTTTTCGGCCGAAAATTTTCGGTGGCCGAATATTCGGTGCATCCCTAGTTCTTAGTCTTTTCTTCCTGTGATGGGCAGCCCAGAGAGAAGCCGCACATGTTTACACTGAAATTAATTCAATTGTAACTGGCAAATTTTTCAGAGTCGGCTAAATATCAAAATATCTAATATCTAGAAAGTTTATTTTAATTTTAAACAAGCCTGAAATACACTGCAATTCTTATTTTGAAATCTCTCTGCTTCTCTACTTCTAGCTGCTCGTTCAAAAAGATTAGGGAGATAAAATATGCACTTTTACAACCATCTAAACCTTATTTTAATATTAAAAACATGAAGTAAACAAGCGGGCCGAGAAGATGGGTCTCGCTCCGCTTCCAAACGATCTCTGATGGTGTTTGAATTTATTCAATTCACATTTATTTGTTTAGTGCTTTTCACAATACACATCGTTTAAAGGAACCGTATGTAAGAAATGTATTTCAATTCATCATAAAATGGCCCTGATATGTCACTAGACATTAAGAAATCATGTTCATTTCAAATACGTATATCACTGACAACAGTAGTCCGGCCAGGATATTGTCATTTAAAAGTGAAGTTGCAGCCCTCAACTGATGTTGATGTTGTCATGTTGTGTTTTGGCCTGATGCTCCACCCTCCACCTATCTACCAATCACAAAGTCAGTAGTGTTTCGGCATCCAGGTTGCCAGCTCTGCTCTAGTTACCACAGCTGCAGCTACAAACGTGTCGGATAAAAAATGTCTAACGTTACGAAACCTAAAAGACCTCGTTATGAATCCGAAATACGCGAAACATCTCTCATGAAGCATAAACATGATTAACAGGAAAAAAAAACGTACTGTGTAGGACTCGTCACTTGCCATTGGAAGCTCCTTCGTTCCTGCTGGATCCTGCAGCCTAAAGGCCCGTACACACCGGGACGAATTTCGCGCGCGATATTCGCCGACGTTTAACGCCTCGTGACTAAACAAAGGGCGCCAATGTGAGTGTGCACACCGACGCGGAAAACGCCACGCGTAAAAGCGTAATTTTTTTTTAAATGCCTCGGGTTCGTTTTTTTGGTTTAACGCGCCGCGTCAAAAACTATCCGACCAATGAGATTGGCGCTTTTGCTCACGTGTCAGGAGCTTCTGAAGTTACAGTAAAACACAACTTGGGGGCGCTCAAACACAAAACGGTCTTGCCGAGCACACATACGTAACAGCGAAGAAGATATACGCCAAAGCGTCTACACTGCCCATAGACAGACACTGCCGGGAAGAAATGACGAGGAAGATGCAAGGCAAGATGAATGTAGAGCTGCTGGTCTCGTTGGTGTCGGAATAAAGAACTATATGACAAACGCGACAGCGACTACAAAAATCTTGTTAAAAGAGAACTGTTATGGAGTGGTATTGCAGAGTATAGACTGTTATGGAGTGGTATTGCAGAGTATAGACTGTTATGGAGTGGTATTGTATTTCTGTTTTACATTAAGCGCCATCTAATGTCAGGGAATGAATTTGCATGTTCACTCGGCTCATCATCAGCGAAAAACGCTTGGGTGTGAACACAAAAAACGCGTTGAAAAACGCTGGCGAATAACGCGCGCCGATATTCGTCCCGGTGTGTACGGGCCTTAACTGGCAACCTCGAGTCAGGGGGAGGGGGAGGGGATACACCGCTCTACAGTAATTTGAAAGTGATTGCAGTACCAGTTTTGGCCACAATCTTGCATGCGGTTCCTTTAAAAGCAGCTTTACAGAAAATGCATGAGTCCACATTACAATTTAGAGTGATCTGTTATCAGAGGTAACTATCTGAGATATGTATTTCAGAAATGTACAAATACAAATCACACAGTTAGCTAAAAATGTATTAATTTAAACAATGTAATATAAGGCAGAAACAATCAGCTCATTGAAGTAATGAATACTTGTTTGTTAAATTATGACATATAGTAGTAAAATTGTAGCATTGGTGCATGTTATGAATTGAATTGAATTGAATAGAATTGAATAATCACCTTAAAACCCCTCAGAACACATTTGTAAAGGCCAATTTATACTTCTGCGTCGAGTGTACGCCGTAGTGTACGTCGTAGGCTACGCACGTAGGCGACGCCGTCGTGAGCATTTATACTTCTGCGAATGTCTGTGTTGCTCTGCAGTTACACCGCCGAAACGCTAGTTGGCGCGGGTGGGTTTTAATGTTCCAGTTCCACTGTGTTTACATTCCTCGCGGCTATTTTTAGTTTAGGTTTCTACGAGCAATGGCGACTGAAGGAGTCATACAGATGGCTGTATTTCCGCACTTCAAGCAATCTCTCGGTCACTTGGTCTATTTCCATGGCTCTTCACTGATCTTCGGAATTTAAAAATGGCGGGCGGGCGGTGCAGAGTGCAGAAGATCATTCCGGAAATGCGTAGGAGGAAACGCGATGCTATCCAGCCGACCAATCACAGATCTTGCGGTCCGCGTCGCCGCGACGCGTAGTTACATTTTTGAGGAGGTGCGCGTCAGGGTACGGCGAAGGGTACGACGTATGGTACACGTCAATGCGTATGCTACGCCGTACCTTCTACGCGAACCTGACGCAGAAGTATAAATTGGCCTTAACACAACACGGGTAGTGGGTTTTCACACAGACGAGCACTACTTGTTATTTTGTTCAGAAAGTGTTGACAGTCTAGCTTCTTGCTGTAGGTGATCCATGCATCCTGACCATGTCTTCATCTGAGTGTCATGGCCCTCCAAAGTTCAGTCATCTAACTTCAGGCACACCCACCCATTCAACCCCCAGACTCAAGAATCGACACAGCATCGCAGGGGTAAGTCGTGGTGTTAATAATAGATTTCAACAAATAAATAGAATAAAAGTCTATATCGATTGATTTATCGATATTTGGATATGTGCTAAGTTTACTCAACCTTATTACATTATTAACTCACAAATGCAACCAAAATGTATAACATTTATTTTAATTTATTAAAATATGTATTAATTAAACTCTTTGAAAACTGCACACCCTCTCCTAATTGGGACATTTACAATAGAAGAGTTAATTTGCAAAAACAGATAACGGCGTTTTATTTATTTATTGTGCATTCCAAGTATCATACAAACTGCAGCTGGGTTGTTTTGATTAAGTAATAACTCTAATATAGATATATTAATAAAAATACAGGTAACTTACAAAATTATAGTTCGTTTTATTACTTTTTAATCTTTTTTTTTTTTTCACTTTTCAAAGTGACTAACAGCCTTGTCACCTGACCTGAATACTGCACGCTGATTCGCTAAAACGGAATTATCGGGTTGTGTTCACAGACAACAAGGGTGCTTGTCGGTTTCAGCTGTAAAACATAACCTTGCGATGCCTTGACAATGGACAATACCGGTTTTGTGACAAAATGTGTTTAGGGTTCAGTCAATCTTGTCAAGCGTCTATTTCAGCTGAGGAGATTGTTTCAAAGACAGTATGGCAAGTAAACGAAAATGCGCGCTTTGGCAGAAAAGCGTAGACGGACATTATGTGAGGACGTGGAGAGTGTCAAAATAAAGGTACCTTATATTGATATTTTACGTGTGGCATCGATGCATCGTATCTTTAGACGTTTGATATCGATGTATTGTCACACCCCTACAAAAGTACATATTTAAAGTTTTTTCTTTGAAGAAAAATTCTTAAAACAGCTTGAATGTAACTCGACACCCTTGCCTCATTTAGTATACACGGCTCTATGAATATGCAAATGAGCCCCGCCTCCACTCACTCACTCAGCTCAGAGATCCACTGGTTGACGATCACACGTTGATCTGATTGGTTACAAGGTAGTTTGTGACGTCAGAAACACCAGCGATTTCAAAGTGTGTGTTTGAGACTGTCTTTGGTTCACTGCAGTTTTAAGGAGGAAATACTCAACAATGGTGTCGACTTATGAATTTACACATGGTTTGTCTTAAAGCATATTAAAAACAACACATGACATATAAACATTAAAAATATATATTTTCACCACAGGGGGACTTTAACTGCTTACAGTATATTGAGACCTTTTTGGATTATTTTTGAAAATGCAGCAGATACATTTTTTTTTTTTTTTAATGAATGTCCATAAATAAAACTAGCACAGTGTTGGTGGTTTTGCTATAATTTGATGGACTGCAAACTGCAAGGTTCTTTGAGAATGGTTCTTGAAGTCATTATGTGATCAGCAGGCAGTGCTGGAGAATGTTCCTCTGAGGAACCTAGGAGGAGTGTTGGAGACCGTGAGTCACTCGCGAAGCTCAAGCCCCAATAATTCACTCGCCAGCAGCAGGTAAGACTTTACTGAAGCCTTAAAGTCAACATATACTTAAAATGGAATCCAATATTTTGATTCTAAATCTTTGGTCTCGCTATGGATAGGCATTTAATAATTCTATTTTCTTTTTTTGTTAAGTTCTTTTTCAGGCCGCTCACTGTGCAGTGGTGTCACTCGCCTGGGTCAGCCGTGCAAAAAGAGGGCTGTGTTGGGTCAGGACTACTGTAGGATTCATGAAGGCGGCCACACTTCCTACAGCCGACTCTGAAACGGATTCAACAACTCTTTTCTTTATAATGGACTTCTCTTTACAGAAGCATCTGCTGAATGTACATTGCACTTTTCTCTTTACTTGTTAACTTCGTGTTGTTTTTTAGTCATGGTGGATTTTATTATGTTTGTTGTAATGCCACTTTTAGATGTATTCTGCATTATTTATAAGAAATTATGAAAAATTAAATTACAATGCACGCTTTTTACTAAAATTGACTAGATTTCAGCGTGCTTTTTGCAGATGTATTGTCTTGCAAGCCTTTATTAAAGCTTTTTTGGGGAATAAATGTTGCACAAATTGAGTGTCTTTGCATGTCACGTTGATGAACTGGAATGCTGACCGACGGATCTCAGGAAGGATTAAAGACTGCTAGGCGAGTGAGCATGGCCTGAAATCGCCCCGTTTCCACCTGGTATTAACATGCCATGCGTCTCAAACATGACTCCTGTGAGCATTGTGATCAGATTTAGTAAAAACCCTCTTCTTTAAAAGTGCCTTTAACTTGGGGTGTAATGATACACTCATGTCACGATTCAATATCATTCAAGATACTCATGATACAATACTATTGGGATACTTTAAGCCAAAATGGTGTTTTTTTTTTTTTTTTTTTTTTTTTTTTTTTTTTTTTTGAGAAGCAAACTCTGGATTTCTTGATTTAATTCTCTAAGTCATAGATACGTGATATCTATAATTTCATACATATCTATAAATTTAGATGCGTCTAGTTTCATTTCCTTCTGTTATATTCGGACATGATTCATGATGATGAAATGAAACGTGGACTCTTCTGACCGCACCACACATTTTCACTGTGTTTTGCATCATCTGAGATGAGCTCGGGTCCTGAGAACTCCCGGTATCTCTACTGAACTGTAGCTTTCTCCTTGCGTAACGGAGGTTCAAGTGGCACAGAGTATTTAATGTCAAATAAAAGAACCATTTAATACAAAACCTTGAACAAGTGAAAAGTGTTTCTCTGTATGAAAACAAATAGGATATTTAAAAGAATATTTCTACGTATTTAAACTGCTAAAAAATTTTTTTAAAAACATGCAAACAACAAATCATCTTAAAACACAAAAAAACTATTCACTTTTGCGGTGTTAGGCGGCATTTCTGCAGAAAGACCAGCTGTCTTTTCATCCCTAAAAAATTAAATGAACGAGAAACCAAAAATGGACCTTATCTGAGCCACAAAATCTTGTATATTAAATATGGAGTCATCTCAGCCTTAATACGCCTGTTAACAAGCAGAATCACTGAAAAAAAAGAGGAGAACAGAAAAAGAGACGAGCAGAAACACAAGAACTGAAGACATTAAATCTCTCAAGATCTCAGCAGAGGAGGATTAACCCATTTGTGCCCAATTTTTCTGAATGGTTTCATGCATATAGTTGTGTTAATAGTGTCCTCTGTGAACATGTTCTGCATTTATTTTCCCCAGGTTTTATTTCCTTTTTTTGAAAATCGTATTTGAATGTGCGGCAACTATAGTTGTATGCACCCCTTCAATGTCAAATTTGAATTGGAGGAGAACATTTCGCATCTAACTCAAAGTAACTGCTTTCAACAGATCAATCTTTTTTTCATAAACACACTGATTATGTATAACAGTCAAAGAACATTCAAAGCGAACCCCAAAGAAGCTGCATCTAGCTTATAATCTCTTGTGTATGATAAACAAACAACAAATACATGTGTCTTAAAGTGGTGGAACATAGTGCAGAACAAAGTGCAGCCATTAAGTTGCCCCAACAAGGCATTGTGTATCAAAAGTCAAAAAGTTAATGATTTTTTTAATTTTTTTTTATAAATAGAATGAAGAAAAAAGTCTCAAAAAAAAATAAAATCTGTTATACTTCTATATGTATAACAAAAAAAGAAAGAAAGAAACAACAAAAATAACAGTGCATATAAAAACATTTTTTCAAAAGACATTCGGAATGGGAAGTTATGCCATACGTGTCCTCCCCGCTCCCCTTTTTCTATCTCTTTTGTCCCTCCGCTCCTCTCTCTCCTGGGTAGAGTCTTAGTGGTTTGCATGAAATTTCTTGAAGCACTCAACATGCAAGGCAACACCGCATTTCTCACATTTTCTACACCTCATGTACTTTCTCCCTGTGTTGTGGGGCCAGTGGTTCAGGTTGTCATATCTGGCAGCCTCACATATTGCAGAAGCCGACTCTGGGCAACCAGCCTTTGGAAGGAGAGGAGATCTCGGTCTCCCTCTTTACATGACCTGTATGAATGGATGGATGAATGAATTTTCAATTGGTGGGTATTGAATGAAATAAATACTTAATGAATACTTATGTTTTTGTGTCATGCCACTTAAGATATAGACCCCATCCTTCCACCCTGCCACCCCGCAGCCTCATCTCCCACTTCCCATTACACCCCCATGCACCTGTAATAACACCACGCATTGGCCATAGCACTGTTGAGTGCCCAGCTGTAGCCACCACCACTTCTTTGATTGGATGCCAATCTGGTAACGGTTCACACATTGGTCGTGCAGGTCAACACCTCCCATGTGTGTGTTTTAGCTCTTTATACAAGTAGGCTGTTTCACTTTATCCATTGCATGTTTCTGTTTGTTCCATCGTTGAGCGTCGACATCGGAGTACTCATTCTCCATATTGGTCACAACAGTGACCACGCTGTTGTCATTCCATCTCACAATCAGTTTTCCATCTTCAATAAGGAATTCGGCATTACCTCTTGAGGTCTTCCGGAAGCTCTTTGATGCTGTCAGCGGGATGGCCAGATGAGGATGCAAGACTCCAGATCTTGAAACCAAAGCGAATGGGCTTCCCCCATAAATTGCTTTTCCATGCCTACCAAAGTACTCAATCATCATCTCATCCACTGCCAGATATTCCTGAATAGTCATGGTTTTGTTGACTTTATTCAGCTCCTCAAACACAGGACACACCTTGAAGAAAGGGTCATCTGTGATTTTCATGTTATCCAACAATGAATGGAAGCCATTATCTCATCAAATCTGTTCCTCCGCATGGCATCTTTAATGCTTTTGTTGTTGACATCATTGTCGTCTGACCAAAGAAGACGTCGTCTTGGGACTGAGTTCAATGCGCCCGTGCGACCTGTGCTTACAAATTATGTGCGGTTACAAAAATCAGGCAAAACGCATACGAACTTACTATTCTGGTGACAAAATTTGTGTCATGCACACTGGACACTGACAAACTTTGGGCTAAAGTAATCAGTGTAGCTCGCAGCGCCATCTGCTGGTGAAAATAAACACTGCACATTAGCTCTGTTCTACAGTTTTGTTGCAATTGTGATTAGCTTGATAAATTGTTTGTTCTAAGAGCTATAGACTCATATCAGATTCATATCGAGTCACTGATGTTACAGCAACACTTCAAAAACACTTTGCTCTGGTCAAAGAAATATTGTTTAATTGTTTTCAGTGTATTTCATTATTTGTGCAGCAAAACTTCATCCCTCTCCACTCATCTTCAAACATCTGTAGAAGCAGATGCTGTCAATGAATTCCGTTTTGGGGTTTATAGTGTTGAATTGTTCTCACCGCTGTTGTGCAATTGTTCCAGAATTTTCAAGGTCGATGCCTCTGCTTTTCGTGGCTTGTGTCTTAACCCTTTTGTGACACTTTAGTGTCTTAAAGGTATAGCGGAGGATGTTTTACTTCCTGGTGGGTAACCTATACTATTGGTCCTCCTAATTGTCAATCATTCTGGTGAATCAATCAAACTGTTCAAAAAGTGGAGAGGGCGGGTCTTATCTAAAATTTGGAAAGATCCTCCGCTATACCTTTAACCTCTTTAGTGACCCGTGACATCATTCACTACCCTCCCACTACCCTCCTCGTCATTTTTACCATCAACCTTCTTAGTATTCCTCAATCAATTCATTTTAAACAATATAACTAAACTTAAATTAAATTATAAAAGAATGCCTAGATTGTGTTCCCATTCATTCATTGTAAGTGCAATTTACCTTTTTTCTACAAGGTGGCAATTGTCTGATACACAATGATGAAGTGACGTTTCACTCAGTTACCGCAGGCAGAAAACAAAAGAATAGGAAGAATCATCAGCAAAACTTGAAATTGCTCAGTGATTTACAGCAGAGCAAGTACTGAACACAATCAAATATTAGTGTCACTGTCACTTGATGGTGGATATGGTGAAGAAGCTGTTTGCGATCAAAATATTGATTTTAAAGATGTTGAAAATGATAGTTTTGAGAATACACTGGTTAGAACTCACTGGTTTGTATCGGAAAAGAAACTTATTTTAGTCTCAGGCTGACAATAATATAATTTCTCATACTTTTCCAGACCAGTTTGCGCAGGCCTAGTACAGGAACAGCTGATTAAATGCAGAGGATTATGTAATCAATAGATACATCTTTCTTTAGATATAAACACAAGGGCATGAGCTGCCATAGTCAAGATATTTTATGATCATATCAATGCTCTTTGAGTCAGTAGCCTACATTGACTTTAAACGTTTCTTGTGAAAAGCGATTGGCTCTCCTGCAGCGTTGGTAAACAGACACTAAAGGGCATTGTTCTGTATCGTGACATGTGACATCAACACAAGCGGCAGTATCGGACACATAGTGTGGGAGAAAGAGTTGGTATTTTTAAGTTAGTTTGGCGCAATATCCTGCAATAAGATATTTGACTCACATCTGCTGGTTAAGACAACATGTTTCCCCGCCTATTTTGAACACCACACTTTACAATGACCACCAAACAATCCTCAGTGAGACCATTTGAGAGCAACTCCAAGATTTTTCTGTAGAGGATCACTGCTGCATATTTTAATATCAACAGCTGACAGCTGTTTTAAACTAGATAAATATTATAGATAAAGTGAATTTGTATTTTTATAATTATAATTATAATTTATTGTTGTTTTATATATATTTTTTTTAATTTTAAGTATTTTGATTGATTTATTCTTTATTCACTGATTAATTTTTTATTGCTCATTGGTAACAGGAAAAACATTTGAAAAACAAAAATGAAAGATTACTGATTTTCAAGTCTACAAAAAATAATGCCTTTTGTAATGTGTCCACTGTTTCAATGAACTCAAACATTTTAATAGATATCTCTCACCACAAGGTGGCACAATAACAGAGAGTGATTGTAATATTGTCTTTATTGATTTTGATATGTTTATTATTTAAAGCCTGGTAAACATTCTTTAGCTTCTTGTAATCTAAAAGTAATAATGCAAACCTTTTGTAAATCCCAAATCTTGGCTGAGCAATAGAGACATTAAAGTGTTAAATTGAGTACAATTTTAAAAGACTCAAAGGACACTCACCTTTTGCTTTTCTTGTACATCTAAATTTTTTCTGACAGAAAAATATATTTTGCGTTTCAATTCTGTGACCTCAAAATAACCTAATTTAGTCTCAAACTGATCAGTTTGTTTAATCCACTCCCATCGGCCTACTATACATAATATGGATTTTAGTCTTGCCGGAGAAATAGATTCCCATGAACCCGTTTGGCATTTTTAGATAACCTGTTTTTTTGGGACCTTAATGGTGTTAAGGAAAGTCTTTGAAGTTGGAAAACAGGCTTTGCAGTCGAATCGAAATAACCGAAATTTTACAGCAAAATTTAACTTAGAACCGAGACTCACAACGGAAAAGAAAATAAACTAAGTAAAAGAAAGAAAAGTGAGACAAGAGTAGATGGCTTGAATGAAGCTGTATGAAGAACCCATTTTCTTCTGATCTTGATTTGGGTTCTTTCGTCTGCTCGTCTACATGGTTACTCGTCTGTCTGGTTACTCCGTCATGACTACTCCATGACTACTCTAAGTATCTTCATTCTTGTCCTAAGATTTTAAACTCAAATGTTTGTCCAGCCTCCTGATGGGTTCTGACCAATTTGACACTGTCTTTATTTGAGAGTTGGCATTTTCTTCCCCTCTCATCGTAAATCATGCCTTAACTGTGATCTCAGCAGAGAGAACAGATTAGACATGATTCATTATAATAATACGAAACATTTTGAACAGATTTCAATCAACCCATCTTCTGAATTATGGACATATGATCGTACTAATAGGAAACAAGACACACTTTTATTCAAACATCTAATAGTTATAACAATTGCATGACTTATAAAGCATAATAGTCACATATATAGCTTGTAGACATGAACACATGATATAGAATTATGTAGCTGAACGATGTTTGATTATAAGTCCGTCAAGAATTGTTTTGGGATGATTTTATGTATTTTGATATGTAAAGTCTCAGTCCATGTGGTTTTAAGAGGTTTCAACCCTGGGGTCGTTCGAAGATCTCTATGAAGAAGAAAGTCTGTTTTGTATATCTGTCGGGGATCAAACAACCTCTGCTGTCATCTTGGTGGGTCCCGAGCTGTGCCTTATCTGAAGCAATCAATCTCTTCCAAACTATCTAACATTGACAAAGTTATTCTGTTAGCTGGGCTCATCTCTTTGAAGCTTGCATGGCCATAAAGTTCTTAGCTGGTTTTTTGATTAGACTGTTGATTCAGTACAACATGCACATGCAAATATATTTCTTTAGATTATGAATCCACTATTGTTTTAACTGTCAGTGGCAGCAGGTTCTAGGGAAGTCACTATAGACAATTTACATATGTTTCTCAAACACACCTTCCATTGTTGGCCGCTGGAAACTTTCAATTTCATGTTCCATGACGCACCCTTGTTTGCTTTCTCCTGCAAATCTGCATTAGTGATTTGCTCAAAAACCAATAAGCCTTGTGAGATGTATGAAATAAGTTAATTACATTTTTGGTCCCTGAAGGAATGAAAATTTCCCTATATACATACTGAATAATATATGAAATAATATATTATGTTAATATACTGTGTTAATAGATTACAATATATTGAATAATACATAAGGAATTGTCGCTTCTCATATATTGAAAAAATCATTTACAGTATATTTACACTGTAAAATGTCATTAGTTGTGTGTTTTTGAGAAATTCAAGGACATTTTTTTTCTCATGATTTCTAAGGATGTTTTACTCAAAGTTGTAAGTTTCTAATATAAAAACATACAAAAGAGTGTCAGGACTGAGCATGTCTGAAACTTAAAACAAATTACTTAAAGTATTAGAAATGACTACAATCGTTTTGGCATGATCTGTTGGATGTTTATTGATATTGACAAAATCATCATTAAATATATTGAGTCACTGCTCTCATCCCAAGGTTTATCACTGATCAAAAGTGGGCTAGATCATTAAATGCATTTAAAATATTGTATTATAAACAGTGTGATACTATGACAAAAGGTTCAGCACTGTTGTGGTAATCAGATACTTTTTTTTATATATAACACATTGTGCACAAACAAGTTTGAAATATTACCATATTTAATCACACACAGACATTAAGAATCAGCGCATAAATCTCAACAACTGTGACATGCTGCAGTGCATGCTGGGATCCATGGATGAGTTTTATAATATGGTTACTCCCAGCATGCATTGCAGCATGAAGCATGTCACCTTTGTTGAGATTCATACGCTAATTCTTAATGTCTGTGTGTGTCTAAATCTGGTATTTCAAACTGTGTTGTGGAGTAGAGTAGAGCCTGTGCTTCAGTCCAGCAGAAGACCAAGAAACATTGAGAATATTCAAAAGGCAATAACTGTTATGCAGTGTTGTATATTAACTACTTAAAGTAAAAAAAATAATAAAGTTAATACAGTTAATTTCAGACACTCACAAAGTATTTGCAGATTAATAAATACAAATAAATGCACAGTCTAGCATTGTGCCAACACTCTTTTGCATGTTTTTATATTAGAAACTTACAACTTTGAGTAAAACATCCTTGAGAAATTCAAGGCAATAGTTTTCCTCATGTTTTCTAAGTATACTCATCTAATGATGATAACCACTAATAGGGGTGGTGGTGGTGGTGGCGCAATGGATAAGACACATGCCTTTGGTGTGAGAGACCCGGGTTCGAATCCACTGTGAGACACCAATGTGTCCCTGAGCAAGACACTTAACCCCTAGTTGCTCCAGAGGCGTGCGACCTCTGACATATATAGCAATTGTAAGTCGCTTTGGATAAAAAGCGTCAGCTAAAATGAATAAATGTAAATGTAATGACATTTTACAGTGTGAATATATATTGTGAAACACATTTTTCAATACATGAAAAGCGACAATTCCTAGGCGGTCTTCCACAGGTCCCTTTCTGTGTTGGTTTGTACAACCCTGGATCTGGTCTCCAGCAACTGCAAAACATGACAATTTAACCACTAAAACACAGAGAGGAGGATAGTAACATTCTGAAGAGAGAGAAAAAAAAAGAAAAAAAAACCTGCTTAACCAGTTTCTTAGCTTACCCGTCTCTTTTTTTTTTACGGTTCTTTGCAATGTTCTTCATAGTGTTTCTTTTCTGGGCCTTTTCAGGCTGAGCACAAAGAATACTTCCTCCGCAAAGTCTCAAAATATGTCTTGCAACCTGCTAAATAAATCATGAATAAATGTAATGCCAATAAAAGAAAGTAAAACCGAGGACATTAAAATGATTTCAACATCTTTAAGATGACGTTTTACACATTCAGGGTCAACGTCTGTAAAAGTTGTCCTTAATTCTTCGAAGAGGTAAGGGGTCACAGCCAGGATATGTGATGCATTTATTCTGGGAAAAAAGTTGCAGTTGTCATTAATGAAATTCAGTTTGGGCATTTCAAATCCATCTAGTAGAAGGTTAAACTAACATGTACAGTTTACAAGAAGCACTCTTACCCGGTTTGTGGATCGTATTTGTGTGGGTTGTTCTCTGAATTATGGAGGCGCCTTACAGATTCCTGTAAAGTTTGAAATTAAAAAGTGTTTAAATGGATTCACAATCTGCAAGAACCACAAAACTGAATTTTCAGTTTGAATAAGCTGGCCATCACAATCACAATAACTGCAAGAGACAAATCACATATCAGGCAAACTATGATTTACAGCCACATTATATAACACAATAACTGAACTTACCGCAACGCTCACGTTATGTGGCCTTTTCATTCTTTTCTAAGTGTTGTTAGGCTCTTCCTGTAGTCTGTGCTTCTCATACTTTAGCTCAAGAGCATCACGACGCTGGAGAGCCTCTTGGAGAAAAACAGTCTGTGCATGCTGTGCAGCCATCAAAGAAGTAAGCTGACAAGACATGGCATTCTGGCCGGAGATCAGCTGCTTCATCATGTCATTTACGCTGACTGGGCTTGAACCTGCATGCTCACCTCTACTCAGTGGAGTAGAAAAGCTCAGGTTTCTTCTACATGTTTTCCCAAGAAAACATATTAAATCTATGTAAGAAAAATGTTTCCAAACCTCAACACCAAAAAAGAAAATTCGTTCTCAGTACTTCTGGAATGAATGCTGGCATTTTAAAGTATTTTTCGCGCGCTTGAAGCAATACACTAACCTTATTGGTTTCACCTCCATTACGTCACCACCTCTGTTGCGAGTGGTGGATTTCAAACCTCAAAACGCCTCCTTTTCTTGCAGTGTGTTTGGTTGCAGAAGTACCTTTTCTCCCCCAAAGGCATAAATCACGGTTGCTATAGTTATCAGTTGATTTGAATGTAGAAAAACAAGTGAAATATCAGACATATTTATTAAATAGTGTAAATCCATACTGCTGACATGCAATGCAATGTATGTGCAAGCCCGTCTGGATCGGTTCAAAGGCGGCATCCGATAGAACGGGTGAAGGTCTCTGCGTGTTACTGTCTTTCCACACGGCAAAGTAATTTAATTCCATTTAAGCTTTTATCTGACTCCATTTTATAATGACCTCGAATTTAGATTAGTTTGTTAATTGGTTATTGGTCAATCATATAATAGTTTAGCAGCACATTTGATTATTCTTTTCAACTCTTTACTTATATTATACCTGTTCATATTAGGAAGCTATGTCGCTCAGAGGTCCTCACGCTTAACACGGGTCTCACATTCACAAGCTCGTCCGTTTTCGACACCAAACAGAGGTAATTGCTATATACCTGAGATTGGTCGCATTCAAGCTTACACAATCAAAGATACTTTGGTATAGCCCCCGTGATTGCATACACTTGAATTTAACGTAACGTTTACTTCAGTAGAGGTATGGCCACTACTACAGGTAAGTCAACCAAATTTACTTCTCTTATAATATCTTTGGATTGGCCATGCCGTGGTTTCCCACGTACACTTATCTAAAGTAACATTAAATTAAAACAGAGGTAAGACACCTAGATTTAAGTTGGTCAAGCAGCACGTTTGCTGCCCTAAACGGAAATTCACTTCTTGTCTTTGCAAACCAAGTACACTTGAATTAGTGCCAAATATTAGTCGTCACTAATCTGACGCAAAACTTGCGGTGAAATACGAATCCGTTTAATCTACTTGGGAAAACAATTTCAGAGTCAGTCGGAATAAATCAAATGTAACAATTTATTATGTCAGGTAAATGTATCATGCAATTTCATAATCAGTTCAAAGATAATAAATTCAAAACATCAAATGCTCTGGAATAAAGAGAGAAGATGCGAACCTGACATTATAAAATGCAAATATTTTGCATACACTCAGCATCATGGGTAGGGATGGGTATCGTTAAGGTTTTAACGGTATTACTACTCTTACCGATACTCCTTATCGATCCGGTACTTTAACGGTATTTTTATCGGTTCTTTTTGTTATATTAAAAAAAGGGGGAAAAATAATTTAGAACATAATTAATATTGCTTTATATTTTGAAATGTAAAATAAATATCTATAGCAAAAGAAAAAGCAATGCTTTAACAAAACAAATAAAACATGTATGTTATGCAGAAGGGTGCAGGCTTTTGTGTTTTATATAGACAGACAGGACGCCAAAAACAAAGTACAAACACATGGTCAAACAAAAAAAAAAGTATACAATAAAACAAATATACAAATTATATACCCAGTGCTTTAATTTCAGTAATGTCTACTGACATTACTGTTCAGGAGTAATATGGGTTAAAAAGACATCTAATAAAGTCAGATGTAAAATAACACTGCATAGTTTATCATAGATAGATTAAAGCTTATATCATTCAAGAGCTGTGACTGATTTTCTCTTTGCCTTTTGTTGTTTGATTCACATTAATTGAGCAATCGTCAGCAGGATTATTAGACTGCTGCCTCTTTAAGACCAAATGCAGATCTAATCATTATTAAGCCTCATATTTTCTCCCAACTATTTACGCCGATTTAAGACATAAACTGTATTTAAGTGAATAAACTGTTTAAGTGAATCTCCAAGACGGCCATTTTGACATATTTGTGTATTTGATCGTTTAGATGCGCACACGAAGCCCAAAATATACGTTGCTTGTCTCGTTGCGGTGTGTTTCGGAGCGTACGCCGCATTTTGGAACAGCGTCTATTGCGTCAATTTTGGTACTTTTAATAGCCTTTTATTATCAAACGCGTCCCGCAGTTTAGCAACAGTATAGACTACATTTTACAACAATCACCGATCGTGCAGATTCTGACGTTACTTTTGGGTTTTAGGGAGAAATGACAGCGCATCGCTCTGTGAAGGGAAGGAAGTTGCGCTGGAGAGAATGTGGCTTAGTTATTAGTTTTTAATGGTTACACCTCAAATATCTTCTTTTTTATAATCATTGGAAGCCAAAATCTAAATCTAAAATAAAATTAGTTTAATATCAAAGATCTAAAGTGTGTAACCTTTTGAATGTTCTGTCCTCATCGTCACTCATTAAGCAGGGCTGTTGTGTTGCGCGCGCCGTGGCTTTGCGTGAAAGATCGCTCGCTCTCTCTCGCTCTCACACACACACACACACACACACACACACACACACACACACACACACACTCTCTCGCTCTCTTTAGCAAAAATGCATCACAGACAAATGGTTCAATATTCGCAAGATAATACTTTCTTAATAGCAATAATAAATAGCACGTGTACTTTCATAATTTCTCCAGCAGAACCGATAACGTCCGAGCTTAACGATCCAGCGGTCTTTCAAAATTCAGCACCGGAGCCCGTTTAATACCGGGTTTCGGTACCCATCCCTAATCGTGGGCTAATTTGAGTTACAAATCACCCGAGCCTCTTGTTGAAATTCATTATATACCCAGACCAAGATAGAAACTTCTTTCACATGGAAATATTTGCTAATAATGGGAATTTGCATTCAGAGTTTACACCTTTTGAGAGCCGGATGCCATTTGCCTGGAAGACGCACCCTCCTCTGTGTACAAGTTATCTCTAAACTATTAAAAACTTTATTACCTTTTGTTTTACTTCTTTGGGGATGAGACCTTTGTACCAGTCGCACTGAGACATTTCAAATTATACCAAACATGTATAATTACTAGGGCTGGGAATCGATTAAAAAAAATTAACTAATTAATTGCACAATTTCTGTAATTAATTGCAATTAATTGCACTTCCCCCAAGCTTGTAATCATCAATATTTAAACTTAGAATCACCTAATTAAACAACACAGGAAAAAAAGGGAACAGAAAATAGCCCTATATTAAAATATTAAACATCAATATATCAATATATTATTCTTTTTCAATAATCAATCAACATAATCAATTTAACAGATTATTATTATTATTATTATTTTATTAATTATTAAAACAAAATATAGTCCTACAAAGCTATTATTACCAGAGCATGTGATCAGAGCAGGTCATTTTACCATTGTTGCCCAGCATGGCTATACCAGCTCAGCAAACAGAAGTCAACAGAGAAATTTCACGTTACTTGAGTGGACTTTACTTTTCCAGTGCTTAGTACATGATTGAAGCCTTTGGACCGTTAACGACAGAGCCGCCGACACACACACACACACACACACACACACAGCTCGCCGCTGCTGGGCCATTAACGACAGAGCGAGCCGACACACACACACGCACGCGCGCGGAGCACAGAGCGCGCCGACCGACCGACACACACACACACACACACACACACACTCACGCGCGGAGCACAGAGCGCGCCGACCGACCGACACACACACACACACACACACTCACGCGCGGAGCACAGAGCGCGACGCACATACCGAGCGGAAAAGACCCGCTCATGAAAGCTGCCCGAGAATGAAACCTGACCGCCGAACATGGAGGGGCGGGACGGCATATTTCGGCCTTTTTAATAGCAGACGCAACAGGAAATCATTAAAACGAGGCAAAAAAAAAAAAGTGCTGCGTCAATTGCGTTATTTTTTTTTAACGCGTTAAACATTTCAAATTAATCGCAAAGATTAACGCGTTAATTCCCCCAGCCCTAATAATTACTTATTGTACACATTTGACAATGCATAGGTTTTTAGAGAGTTTTAGGTGAGGAGGAGAAGAGGGGGAGCAGAGGGAGATGATGAGACTGTAAAAGTGAGGTGTGAGCTGCACTGTATGGTGCATCTCGGATGTTGCTGCTACATATGCAAGAGAGAGTTCAAATGTTAATTCTCAGGAGAGCCTTAGCCCAGACTTACTGGTTTTCACCGTTTTGGCACCGTGTGCCACTCACAGGGCAGATAAAAGCTTAAATGGAATTAAATTATTTTGCTGCGCGGAAAGACAGTAACACGCTGTAACAGTTCTAGTAAACTGTAACCTGTCTCCTATGTTGAATGCAAGTTGTAATTTCACTCCCTGCCATTAGAGGGCAATAGGGAGCCATTATCTGGGAGATCTCTCCAGGCCAGAGAGTTAAAGGAAGAGGGAAGTGTGAGTTAGGAATACCTGTTAGCTGAGAGCACATGCTCTTTCCATGCTTTCATTTGGAAAACCCTGTTGAGGAACATCTGTGTTTAGTGATGGCAAAATCGAGGCCTCGTGAACCAATGAAACAGTTGAACCAAATGTGCCATATTGTTTCGAGGCTTCGAATCAATCCGACACCCGTCTCAACGGTGACACCTAGTGGTCACTTGCAGGTGTTGATCTGAAACAACCTTGACGAGCCATTAAAAAAATGTGTTGTTTTTTTATTATTATAATGTTCTAATATGTGAAGCTTGTAACCTATAGGCTCCTCACTGTGCATAATGTTATTTTGGTCATGAAAAATGAATATTAATAAAAGAAATCAAGCCACAATGTCTCACTTTTTTAGAGATTTTTATTCAAAAATATTAATTTATCTGCTGTGGAAGGACTTAGCCTACTTCTTTTTTTACAGATAATTTCTCCAGCCTTTAAAAAAATCCTCTCACAAGGGACACTTGTTGCTGGCATACAAAGATATTTTTTTGCAAGGACATACAAATGAGGAAAGATTACTGCTCTCTCTTTCCAGTAAGTTAGTGGATCATGAGTTCTGGGCAAATACGCATCGTTGATGTATTTTTTCACTTCCACTGTGGCATCAGCTGTAGCATTGTGTATCATCTTGGTTTGATGGATGCGAGTATCAAAAAGTTCCCATAAACTGTCCTGTGTTTCTACTGGTGTTGATGGTGATGGTGATGATGATGATGATGATGGGTGTGATGTTGACATTTCTGTGTCTGAATAAAAATGAAAACAGCAATTAGTAACAAATCCTAAACTGACGGCATATATGAAGGATATATTATATTACATGATTCAGATTACATAACATAACACAGACTGAAACTGCTCACCAGGATTTGTGTTTGAACGCATCAGCGAAGCACACTCCAGTGTGATGTGCGTTTCAGCTTCCTGGGCTTTGGCAGCATTTCCAAATGCCACATTTTTTAACCTTGGGTCCAGCAGTGTAGCCAGTGCCAAGGCTCTAAAACTCTCATAACCTCCACATCTGGAGTGCAGACCTTCTTGCAGATGTGAGCCTATGAGCCAAAACAGGAGAAACACATATTTATAATAATAACAATAATATGACAGTTATGGCCAATCACATGGGTAGTATGGTCATTGTGGCCTACCTAATTGAACAGTTGATTCCTGCGTTGCATTTCCTTTTTTCTGTGCAAGCTTGTGCTGCAACATCCTGTACAGTGGTATTAGTGCAGCAGATTAGTAAAAAAATCGTTCACTTTGGTATAGAAGCATGAAATTTGGCACAGATACTCTCTAAGGGCCACTATTTTGGAAAAAGGCGTTGGCCACTCAAAAATTCAATATGGTGGCCACTTTTCAAAATGGCCGCCATTGCTATTCAATGCTTAATATATAAATTATTCAAACAGTGATCCAAGCATAAAATTTGATACAAATAGGCCTACTCTCTAAAGGACATAGAAAAAGATGAAAGTTAATAGAAAAGTTAATAGAAAAAGATGCTTGTCCCTCAAAAATTCAAGATGGCCGCCATTTTTAAAGATGGCCACCGTTCCTGTCGAATATTAATTATTTTAAGTGTTCAAATGGTGATGCAAGCATAAAATTAGGCAGAAATACTCTTCAAGGAACACTCTTTTGGAAAAAGGTATGTGCCACTCAAAAATTCAGGATGGCCACCATTTTCAAGATGGCCACCATTTCTGTCAAATAGTCATAATGTCTGCTTTGTCTGCCTCCTCTCCTTTGACCTGTCCAGCTTAGTTAAACTTGACAGGGATATAAAATCCCCGCCGGCATAGGTCTCAGGTTCATTGGAGCACACAAGCCTCTCCACCACGGCAAGGTGTAGTCCACAGAGAGGAAGTGCCACTGTTAAAAAAGGATACGCTGCTGGTACAGGTTGCACATACAGTGGGGAGAACAAGTATTTGATACACTGCTGATTTTGAAGGTTTTCCTACTTACAAAGCATGTAGAGGTCTGTAATTTTTATCATAGGTACATTTCAACTGTGAGAGACGGAATCTAAAACAAAAATCCAGAAAATCACAATGTATGATTTTTAAATAATTAATTTGAATTTTATTGCATGACATAAGTATTTGATCACCTACCAACCAATAAGAATTTCGGCTCTTACAGACCTGTTAGTTTTTCTTTAAGAAGCCCTCCTGTTCGCCACTCATTACCTGTATTAACTGCATCTGTTTGAACTTGTTACCTCTATAAAAGACCTGTCCACACACTCAATCAAACAGACTCCAACCTCTCCACAATGGCCAAAACCAGAGAGCTAAGGACATCAGGGATACAATTGTAGACCTGCACAAGGCTGGGATGGGCTACAAGACAATAGGCAAGCAGCTTGGTGAGAAGGCAACAACTGTTGGCGCAATTATTAAAAAATGGAAGAAGTTCAAGATGACGGTCAATCTCCCTCGGTCTGGGGCACCATGCAAGATCTCACCTCGTGGGGCATCAATGATCATGAGGAAGGTGAGGGATCAACCCAGAACTACACGGCAGGACCTGGTCAATGACCTGAAGAGAGCTGGGACCACAGTCTCAAAGAAAACCTTTAGTAACACACTACGCTGTCATGGATTAAAATCCTGCAGCGCACGCAATGTCCCTCTGCTCAAGCCAGTGCATGTTCAGGCCCGTCTGAAGTTTGCCAATGACCATCTGGATGACCCAGAGGAGGAATGGGAGAAGGTCATGTGGTCTGATGAGACAAAAATAGAGCTTTTTGGTCTTAACTCCACTCGCCGTGTTTGGAGGAAGAAGAAGGATGAGTACAACCCCAAGAACACCATCCCAACCGTGAAGCATGAAGGTGGAAACATCATTCTTTGGGCTTGCTTTTCTGCAAAGGGTACAGGACGACTGCACCGCATTGAGGGGAGGATGGATGGGGCCATGTATCGCGAGATCTTGGCCAACAACCTCCTTCCCTCAGTAAGAGCATTGAAGATGGGTCGTGGCTGGGTCTTCCAGCATGACAACGACCCGAAACACACAGCCAGGGCAACTAAGGAGTGGCTTCGTAAGAAGCATCTCAAGGTCCTGGAGTGGCCTAGCCAGTCTCCAGACCTGAACCCAATAGAAAATCTTTGGAGGGAGCTGAAAGTCCGTATTGCCCAGCGACAGCCCCGAAACCTGAAAGATCTGGAGAAGGTCTGTATGGAGGAGTGTGCCAAAATCCCTGCTGCAGTGTGTGCAAACCTGGTCAAGAACTACAGGAAACGTAGGTTCTCTATAATTGCAAACAAAGGTTTCTGTACCAAATATTAAGTTCTGCTTTTCTGATGTATCAAATACTTATGTCTTGCAATAAAATGCAAATTAATTACTTAAAAATCATACAATGTGATTTTCTGGATTTTTTTTTTTTTAGATTCCGTCACTCACAGTTGAAGAGTACCTATGATAAAAATTACAGACTTTTACATGCTTTGTAAGTGGGAAAACCTGCAAAATCAGCAGTGTATCAAATACTTGTTCTCCCCACTGTATCTGCGAGATGGAAGGCGGAAGGACCATCAGAATTGAGACTGGTTTCAACAATATAGGCGACCAGTTCAGAAAGAGCCATAGGAAATATGGCTGGTTGAATCGTTTCACTCTGTGACTCTTTCTCAAGCCTTCTGAGGTGGAGTTTCTATCTGTTGTAAAGATGAATGAGACACAAATGATGGTATTTCAGCTCCTGTGCAATGGCATCAGCACCACTTAGTTGAAACAATTTAGCATCATTCCGTGTTTGTGCACATTCATGTAGTCTGTCATTCAGTTGCAGTGTCATTACCTGACGTAGGTCAGATTCAGGAGATATGTTATCACAAAGAAAGCAAACCTGATCATCTAGACTTTTCTGCATCATGGTTCTGCGATGCTTTGTTTGGCCTTCATCTGTCTCACTACATTGAGCATCGGATTGTTGCTTCTGGGCACGAAGTAACTTTGTGTTGTTGAACCGAAGTCGACAATTGTGGTGATACTTCGCTTGGTTCCTTCTCAAAGTAGCTTCTATACCCCCACCTTCATCCAGTCGTTTCAGGTCCAGGGTCATTGTCATTTTGTTAATCTTGTGAAAGAGTGGAATGTTGGTGGCAATCATTTTATAGCCATCATGTTGAGAAACATGATGGGTAGGTGGTGATTGGAGGGTTTCCTTTGTGTCTGTCTGACAAAGACAACATTTCATCCAATCAGTTGGACTCTTGGCTGACATGGGATTTTCATTTACCATTTTGGGGGTTTGTTGTCTGATTAAGGCCGAGGGGTTATCCTTTTACCACCTCAATCATAGACATAGTACACATTCAGGTATGGGATACCATAGATATCATATAATAAAGGCTAGATGTCTCGTGCGCACTGCTGGCCAATGGAGGTCGACGTCCGCACGTGGCGGCCATCTTACCACAGGGTGCTCGCTCACTCGTAACATGGTGCATGTACTTTTAAATAACCATAACTTGCTCAATTTTCTACCGATTTTCAAACGGTTTGGTTTGTTATAAACGTCAGAGATGTAATTATGATACTGCATACATATGAATAATTATAACAATGGACTTCCATATAAAAGAATTATAGCCACTTTAATAACGTTTGTAAGAAACCAAACCGTTTGTAAATCCGTCAAGATTTCAGTGAGATAAGAGGATTTGTGTGCGTGCTGATCACTCACCTTAATGCACAGCTTCCCTGTGGTAAGATGGCCACCGGTGATGCCGGAAGTGACTCCGCCTTAAGACATCTAGCCTTTATATGGATATCTATGTGGGATACAACTAGGTACGGGTCACCTACACCTAGCCCGATCATTCATCCAGTGCCATTTAAGTCCTGTGTGATCTGTACACCTTCCAGGTAAGCATACATGAACAAGTCATATATTGCCCCGCTTACCCTGGGCTCGGCTCTCCCGCGCTGGCACAACTTGTCAATTCAAATGCAGCTATCTAACTACGTCTATTACTAGCTAATTGATGAGGGACTGTTAGGCAGCATTTGGGACACTAAACTTAGCTATACTATTACTACTAGTCAAGAACTACAGTGTAAGTAAAACTAGATCAGCTGACACTGAACCCCATGCTGAGTTCCACAGCAGTGAAGTCACCAGTGTTCCCTGGTTGTGTAATGACGTTCACTCTATTAAACAAAACCTTCCTTAACACATTAAATTGAGCTCTGACAGAAATGGTGGCCATCTTGAAAATGGTCGCCATCTTGAATTTGAGCGGCACACACCTTTTTCCATGATAATGTTCCTTGAAGAATATTTGTACCAAATTTCATGATAGCATCACCATTTGAAAAAAAGATGTAAGGATTCAAGAGAAATGGCGGCCATCTTGAAAAATGGTAGCCATCTTGAATTTTTGAGGGACAAGCACCGTTTTCCAAAAAAACATTCTGAAGAGAGTATTTTCACAAAATGTTATGCCTACATCACTGTTTGAACAATTGACATAATGAGAATTTGACAGAAATAGCGGCCATCTTGAAAAAATGGCCGCCATTTTGAATTTTTGGGTGGCCAATGCCTTTTTCCCAAAAAGTGACCCTTAGAGAGTATCTGTGCCAAATTTCATGCTTTTATACCAATTTGAACGATTCTCTTGAAATATGCCATTAATCTGCTGCACTATATAAGCTTTGAAGCAGACACTCTCTTTTCCTCTGACATCTCTGTTGTTGCGAGTTTGAATGGTTGCAGTATTGACAATGATTGTTGAATAATGTCATAATCAATACTTGTCAGGGGAGCAGTATCATTGTTTAAGTTGGAAAGTGCAGCAGCCACTGGTTCACGTTGGTCATACAAGCGCTGTAGCATGTCAAATGTGCTGTTCCATCTCGTGTCAACCTCCTGTATCAGTTTCAGAGTTGGTCTTCCCATCAAGCCCTGCATCTCCACAAGCTTGTCCTTTGCTTTGCAGCTGGATCTGAACAACCCCACTATCTTTCTGGCCTTCTGGCGTATTTCATTGATGACTGGGGTTTGATCTAGTGCCTTTTTCACAATCAAATTTAAAGTATGAGCAAAACATGGGACATGGCGAAGGTGGAGTAGCTGGGTACTTAGGATCATGTTAGATGCATTGTCAGTCACCATGCACTGAACTTTGGAGGTTATTCCCCACTCAGCCATTAGCAAGGCTTTTAGCCTCCATGAGATGCTGGGCTGTATGGGTTTGGTAAAACCTCCTTACACCCAGTACAACAGTTGCCATTTTTGCCTCTGGTGTTATGTAATGGCAAGTCACACCAAGATATCCATCCATATTAATGGAGGACCACATGTCAGCTGTAAGGCTAACAAATTCGGCCTTTTGTAGGTCCTCCATTGTCTTCTCCTTGGCTTTGTTGTACTTTTCGCTGACCATTATTTTAAGCACCTTCCGGGATGGGAGGACATAGCTTGGATCAAGCTTGTTCACAAATTCCCTGAATCCCTCATCGTCCACGATGGTGAAGGGCTGCAGATCCTTCACCACCATGTTTATAAGAGCCTCATCCAATTCCCTCTGTCTGACTTTTAAAAGAGAAGATAAAACATACTTTCAGACAAATACATTGGAAAAATACAGCTTCAATTAGTGCACTATTAAAAGTATAGCCTACTGGTTCATTATTTGGAAACCTTCCAGTGTTTATAATCAGTGCTTTATATAACTTATAAACTTTATAAACAGTGTCCCAAAAGGTTGTAATTATATTTCAATTATAATGATATTTCAAACAATGCATACCTTGCTTAGATGGCCCAGCAGAGTCAGTAGCAGGCCTAGGTACAGGGGGAATGCCATCCTCTGCACCCTGCAAAATGGCAGGATGAGTGCTCCTCAAATGGCGCATCATGGATGATGTATTGTTGCAGTAGGCTAGCTGCCGATCACAATACACACATCTCACTTTATTTGGGGTTTCTAAATGGAAATGCTCCCACACCACTGATGTACGGCATCTCTTCTGGGGAGCCTCCATTTGATCTATCTATCCAAATCTATCTATCTATATATGAATCGATCTATGTATCTAGATATGTATCTATAATCTATGTATCTATATATGTATCGATCTATAAAATATGTATTTATATATGTATCTGTAATCTATCTATGTATCGATCTATAATATATGTATTTATATATGTATCTGTAATCTATCTATATATGTATCTATCTATTAATCTAGCTGTCTATATATATTTATATCTATGTATCTATTAATGTGTCACTATATGTATACTCTGTCTGTCTCTAGCCTATCAGTCAATGTGTTGTGTAAATTTAAATGTAAGTCTAAATTGCCTATAACTAATCAAATCGCACTATGTCACTATATCACCAAAAATCCGCTATCTCAAAGTCAAACTCCTCTCACAAAAACCCACGAGGTCAAAATGCGTTTATTTCACTTTTATACAGATGTGCGATTGTGTGGTCTGTTCCCGACCGTTCCAATCAAACGCTGATTCGGCGGACCACACCTGATGAAACACTTAGTGAAACACTTCGAGGCTTCGTTTGGTCATAGTCACGTGACATGGGTGTTTCGAATCACGCATCGGATCAGTGTTTCGACACATCTGCGCTTCGGGATCTCGCAAAGCTTCGGAACGACTGTTTCGCTTCAGCCATCCTTATCTGTGTTCAATATCTCAATGTGAGATGTGAGTTGATTTATTTGTTTCTTTAACATTAACAAAGGTTTATAATGCGAAAGTATTTTGCTTGTTGAACCTCATGTTGTATTGTTTGTTTTATTTTAATCAGAGGGTTTTGGTATCTGCTTGATATTGAGGGCTTCTCAACTGGTTCAAGTTCTTTGTGTTATTGTTTTCAACGTGGAAGTATATCCGAACTCCTGAACGAAAAGACACTTTTTCCTTGGATTAACCCTTGATTGAACAAATGTGGATGATGTTATTTTAACATCTTAAACATCTACAATGGTGTGATGGACCAAGGACATTTGTGGTAACTCTGGACTTTAATATTGGGTGTACATTTATAAGATTTTACTTCCAAATGCTCTGCCTCATGTAATTTTGTCAAGACATTTTGTATGATCTAAAAATGTATACTGTACTTAAGGGAAATATAACTGTTGGTAAATGGTGATTGATCCCTCCTCATTTATTTATGTGACCCTTGACTTTAGTGTTACATATTTTGGCGCCCGAACAGGGACCTTAATCACCATCCCAACAATTTTCCTCAAGATTGAAATGAGAGTATGCTTTTTTTTAAAATATATGCTGTCTTTAGATAAGCTTATTTTTCCCCCATTTGTGTTTACCCAAGTGCTTGGTTGCAATTATTTAAGAATATATGAACGGGTTGTGACCGATAACTTCCTCGTATTTGAGTTTAAGACTTGGCTGAGGCTCTGGCATGAGACAACGTTGAGTCTAGTCCCAAAATGGATCCAGACTATACTTCTGAACCTTTTTTAACCCGACGTGAACCAGTTCGAGAGCTGATATGTTCATTTGACAGCCTGTATTTAGAGTCAGAAGGAGGAGTGGCTGTTCCAGAAGAAGACAATGACTCAAGTTATCTACCCCCTCCAACACCACCTGAAGAGGAGGATGAAAGTCTGATCAGTCTTACTATTGCGACAAAGGTGAGACAACTGGAGATCAGAATGGAGAAAGAGAGTATAGAACGTGTTCATGGAGTGGACACCCCTATTCAGAATTATCTTCAGCAATATGACCGTCGTTTGATTGCTATAGAGGGGCTGATGCCAGACTTGATAAAGCTAATGACCACTCAATCATCACTTAACCAAAGTTTGAAGAAGTTGGAGGAAGAGCTTGTTGATTCAGTAGAAGAAAAGAGTGGCCGCCTGAAGAAAACCCTAGAAAACCAGCTACAAGAGATGGGTAAAGCTGTGATGGATTGCATGAAAAGAAGAGACAACCATCTTAAGTCTTTGCTTTGTCTTACACCTGGAGCTACTTCCACACCAACTACCACCTCAGCACCAGATGTACACTCAACTCCCATGCTGCACCAGCTGCCTTATAGAATGGCCGTTAAAATCGAATTCCCTAAGTTTTGGGAGCACAGGAGCTGAAGACCCGATAGCTTATGAGTGACCCATGAGTGACGCTGAAATATTAGCAACTCTGCCATCGGTACTGACACATACCGCCAAGGATTGGTGGGTGGCTGAAAAAGCACAAGTTAAAACATGGAGTCAGTTCAAAACTGCCTTTTTGCGGTCCTTTTTACCCGATGATCATGAGGTTGAGGCGGAAAGGAGGATAAGAGAGAGAAAACAAGGGATTGATGAGGATCTTCGAACATTCGCTTTCCAGTATCGAGCCTTATGCCTTAGACTGAAACCAACGATGTCTGAGAGAGAGATTCTACAGGCTGCCTTAAGAAACTGTAATCCCCGGATTGCTAGTATTTTGAGAGGAAGAGTGACTACCTTTGATGACTTGGTGCGCACAGGAGCTTTGGTAGAGCGGGACATTGCTGAGGAGTGGGCCTTCTGGAAGCAACGTCAGGCTGAACAGTCTTCCAGAAGAGGAGGCCAAGATAAATACAGCAGAGGTAAGCCTGGAAGTCACAGCATGGCATTAGTGACCAGAGGTAATGTCAAGCTTCTAACCTTGACTATAACTTTGCGTAGCCAACCGTGTGAAGCCATCCTGGATACAGGCAGCTCCTACTCATTGATCCAGGAGTCATTGTGGAGGAGATGGAAGGATGAGACGGAGTCTTGGCGATCCAGTCGGGGACAGACATTTACCCTTGCCAATGGCCATATCCAGAGGGTGTAGTTACTTGGGAGTGTGCCCTGCAAGGATGCACAAACCCGTTGCGACTATTCATCATGAGAGATGAGGACTTAGCCTTTCAGCTCATATTAGGCCTTGAGTTCCTGGTAACATGCAGAGTCAAGTTGGATTTTGACTCCTCCACATATTCATTGCCTGGAGAGAAAGAAACAGTACATCCTTTCTCTTGTTATGACCAACCACCATCAGTTAACATACACTGTGCACTGCCGATAGTGCAAGTATCTAGTGATACCACAGCTGCCATCAAGGATTTGGTGGGTCTTGCGGATGCCTCCCGTACAGAGAAGAGGCGTTTAGAGGGGTTGCTGTTTAATTGGCCGACTGTCTGTACAGATACATTAGGTAAAACTTCTATCATTAAGCACCAGATTATAACTAATGACCCCGTTCCAATACGGAAAAGAGCATATCCCGTTCCAATCAATAAGCAAAACTTCATTGATGAGGAAGTCAAAGCCATGCTGAATAAAGGTATAATACGACCATCTGTCTCCCCATGGGCAGCTCCAGTAGTGCTAGTGCCCAAGAAGGATGGGGGTATACGTTTCTGTGTGGATTTTCGAGCACTGAATGCCAAAACCCCACTGGATGGTTTTCCCATGCCTCAGATACAAGAGATCTTGGAGTCTGTCTACGGAGCAACAGTATTCAGTACCTTAGACCTCAAGACTGGATACTGGCAAGTAGTGATGGATGAAAGTAGCATCCAAAAAACTGCTTTTGTTACAAAGTACAACCAGTATGAGTTTGTTCGTCTACCATTTGGGTTGAAAAATGCTGGAGCAACATTCCAAAGGCTCATGAACATAGTTCTACAAGATCTTATTGGTAAATGTTGTTTTGTGTACATAGACGACATTGTCGTGTACTCCAGAGACATCCAGCAACACTTCCGGGATTTGAAGAAGGTGTTTGTTGGGCTGGAATCGGCTGGCCTAACCCTCAACCTTAGGAAATGTAAATTGGTAAGGAAATCACTGACTTTCCTAGGACACGTCATTTCAGCGGAAGGCATCAAGACAGATGATTCCAAAGTGGATGCTGTCAAGAATTTTCCTGTGCCCAAAAACATTAAGGGAGTAGAGCGATTCCTAGGTCTTGCTGGGTGGTATCACCGATTTATTCTATATTTTTCAGAACGTGCTGCTCCACTTCATGCACTTAAGAGGAAGGGTGTACCATGGAACTGGACTAAGGAGTGCCAACATTCTTTTGAAGATTTGAAGGATGCCCTGCAAAAGACCCCAGTTCTGGTGCCCCCAGACTCAAGTAAATCATTTAAAGTGCAGACCGATGCAAGCGACTTAGGACTTGGAGCTGTCCTGACTCAGGATTCGGAAAAGGGAGAACACGTCATCGCCTATGCATCCCGTCTGCTTCAAGGAGCTGAAAAAACATATGCTGTTTCAGAGAAGGAATCCCTCGCGGTTGTCTGGGCGGTTGAGAAGTGGCGACAGTACCTAGAAGGGAAACCCTTTGAAGTTCTGACTGATCATGCCGCATTCACTTGGGTATTCAACCATCCTCGTCCAACATCAAGACTTACTAGGTGGGCTATCCGACTCCAGGGATTTGACTTTACTGTGAGATACCGAAAAGGGAGATGTAATGTTGTGCCTGATTCGTTGTCCCGTGCATTGCCTGAGGGAGAGCCACTGGGAAGTGTTGCGGTATGCCAGGCAAAGGATGTGAATGGAGACTTACCGATCAACTGGGAAGAACTTGGTCGAAGCCAAAAAAGTGATCAATCATTGCAGCCTCTGTGGGATGAAACAAAGCTTAACCCTATTGACCCCCAACGTATTCATTATGTTGTACAGAACAGCTTTCTGTTCAGATGTGTCCCTGGAAGTCAAAAGGGTCATACTTTGCAAGTAGTCATCCCAAAGGATCTCCGGCAGTCTCCAAGTGGGCATCTTGGACGCATGAAAACATTGCGGAGACTACTCAACGTGGGGTACTGGCCAGAAATCCAGCAAGATGTATGGGATCACTGCAAACAATGCCAAACCTGTCAGCAATACAAGCCACGTATATCCAAACTTTCTGGAACCCTTCAATCCACTCCGGTAAAAGAACCCGGATATATGATAGGCATTGATCTTATGGGACCATTTCCAAGGAGCACGAAGTTGAATGAGTATTTATTGGTTTCTGTGGATTACTGTAGCAAGTGGGTCGAGGTGTTCCCTTTGCGGTCAGCAAAGACACCTTTGATAACTAACATCCTTATCAAAGATATCTTTACCCGTTGGGGGGTACCTACGTATTTGGTATCAGACCGAGGACCACAATTTACCTCACAACTTCTGAACGCTACCTGCAGACAATGGGGTGCCATTCAAAAACTTACCACTGCATACCATCCGCAGACTAACCTGACAGAAAGGGTAAACAAAACTCTCAAGACTATGATTGCCTCCTATGTCAAGGACAATCATCGGAATTGGGACCAATGGATCCATGAGTTCAGGTTTGCAATCAATTCAGCTTGGCAGGAGAGTACGAAGTATACCCCAGTGGAAATCGCTCTGGGACGCAAGTTGAAAGGACCCCTTGAACTATTTCAATATCGTTCGCCTGATCCTGACCAATCTGCGTATGAAGTTGTTGAACGTCAGCAAGCACTTCTGGAGAGAGTAAAGGAGAATGTTGTGAGAGCCCAAAGCAGACAACAGAGGTACTACAACCTGAAGAGGCGGCAAGAGACCTTCCAGGAAGGGGAACTCGTCTGGGTTCGTACTCACCCGTTGTCTCATGCAAAGGATGCCTTTATGGCCAAACTAGCTCCTAAGTGGCATGGGCCAGCCAAAGTCTTGAAACAGTTGAATAACGTAAACTACAGAGTTGAGCTGTCAACCGAACCTAAACAAGTTGAGACATACCATGTAGAAAATCTGAAAAGGTTTTACGGCCAGGTCAGGCCTTCTTCTGAGAGGGGGGGTGTGTAACAGTTCTAGTAAACTGTTACCTGTCTCCTATGTTGAATGCAAGTTGTAATTTCACTCCCTGCCATTAGAGGGCAATAGGGAGCCATTATCTGGGAGATCTCTCCAGGCCAGAGAGTTAAAGGAAGAGGGAAGTGTGAGTTAGGAATACCTGTTAGCTGAGAGCACATGCTCTTTCCATGCTTTCATTTGGAAAACCCTGTTGAGGAACATCTGTGTTCAATATCTCAATGTGAGTTGATTTATTTGTTTCTTTAACATTAACAAAAAAGGTTTATAATGCGAAAGTATTTTGCTTGTTGAACCTCATGTTGTATTGTTTGTTTTATTTTAATCAGAGGGTTTTGGTATCTGCTTGATATTGAGGGCTTCTCAACTGGTTCAAGTTCTTTGTGTTATTGTTTTCAACGTGGAAGTATATCCGAACTCCTGAACGAAAAGACACTTTTTCCTTGGATTAACCCTTGATTGAACAAATGTGGATGATGTTATTTTAACATCTTAAACATCTACAATGGTGTGATGGACCAAGGACATTTGTGGTAACTCTGGACTTTAATATTGGGTGTACATTTATAAGATTTTACTTCCAAATGCTCTGCCTCATGTAATTTTGTCAAGACATTTTGTATGATCTAAAAATGTATACTGTACTTAAGGGAAATATAACTGTTGGTAAATGGTGATTGATCCCTCCTCATTTATTTATGTGACCCTTGACTTTAGTGTTACAACGCAGAGACCATCACCCGTTCTATTGGATGCCGCCTTTGGACCGATCCAGACGGGCTTACAAAGTGGTGACCAGCCTCGGTGATCTCGCAACACAGGCGAGCAACGTCTTTCCAGCAAAGTATTGGGATTTTAAAATCAACACGATGTTTGATCATCTTCTCTTCTTTCCGCCGTTGTGGTAAGTCAATTCTTTTTGCCTTTTTAGAAGTCTTGAGGGAAAAACAGACGCACCCCATATTAACACATTTATAGAATGGGTTGGAATACCCAGTCATGTCCGGACACCGAAAAAGTCAGATAAAGCTTGAGAATTAGACACAACCACATGTCAGGGACATGATAGCGGCAGCGCAGATGAGTAAAGAAGACCCTTGTAATGGATTTTAAAGATCTCCTTGTTTGCCTTCGCAACAGGAGATGAAATCTAAATTGGAATAACATCTTCCAAATTATTTTCTGGAACTCGATGAAGAGCTATAAATTAGAGCCTAAAGTTTATGCTTTCTCCATTGTTTTATTGGCTTTGTTGCAACGAACTAGCAAAACTTGATGAGAATGAGCAAACAACAGAATGAAAATTCTAAGTTTGTAAACAATTGGAAAACATATGTTTTTTGTTTATGAAAAGCAAAGTTGGGAAAAACAGGATAATATGATGCAACAGGTTGAAAGGTAAAGGAAACTTTTTGTTTGGCCAGAATTATATCTCAGCTCTTGAGGACTTCTGCTACAAAGCAGAATTGCTCTTGATTACAAATAATTAAGAGGTGAGAAGCTTAAAATATAAAAATGATACACAGAACGATAGTGATGTTGTTATTACATTTTTGTCAAGAAAACGCATGATTTAATGTTCAGGATTCAGTAACTCTGAACTTTGAAAAAAAAATCTCCAAATTGCAATGATCCTGTTTGTATTTTCAAATAGAAAATAGGGGCGTTGTTTGTTCTACTACATGTGCACATAGGCTAATTAACAATAGAACTATGTCTGATGAAGATGATGCTATTGTTGATGGAAGGCCAGAGTGGATGGTGAGGTCTCCATCAAACAGAACCACAGAGTTATCTGCTCTCTGCCAGCTACTACAAACCAGGCTAGATGCTGACCCACGCTACGTGTAACACCACCAAGCTCATCATGGCAGTTTGAAAAATGTTCAGAACTCAAACAACATTTGTGTTAGAGTTGTTCACAATTCCTTTAAGTTTCTCATTTAAATGTTATTATTCAATTCTGTTCCATTTTCATGATTCCTATATTTATACTTTTATTGGTTCCCATTTTATATACAGTATAGCCTATTATATATATACCTTGAATATTTTTATATATATTTTAAATACACTTTAATTTCTATATTTCTTATTGTTCTCGTTTTATATTGTATACTTTGTATATTTGTTCCTTTTTAGATGTCCATTTTGCTTTTTATCTCCATGTTTTGTATTTTATTCCTTTACATCTCCTTCCTTTAGATACATTTTGTTCACTTATTTATTTTTCCCCATTCATTTTAATGTATGTTTATAATGCTCTTTGGAATGTTCTTTTTATTTATTTATATTGTTTACTTGGAATATTTATGTAGGCTATATTATATATTTGAGCAATATCTTCATAGCTGGCCTATAACCAATCAAGTCACTATGCTAAGGCCTAGGGTGCGCTAAGTTTTAAAAGTAACCAATAAAGTCACGTTACTGGGTTTTCAATGTGTCCTGTCATCCAATAGTGGTCTGGGTTTTGGGAGTGGTTTTAAAAGAACAACCAATCCAGTTTGAGATGAAGGACCAACATGGGATGGAAGGCAAAGGTGCACATAGGTGTGAAAATGTCTCCTGAAAAAACCTTTAAAGGGACATTGTGTAGGAATTTCTCCCATCTAGTGGTGAAATTGTATTTTGCATTCAAACGAATAATGCTCTCCAGCGCCTCACTTTTTCAAATGCGCGTTGCATCTACGGTAGCCGTTATGTACCTAAAAGCTATGACAGGATGTCTTATAATAGCACTTCGAGTTTTTCTGCGGGTGAACATGTTTGTTATTTAAAACAAACTGAAACTTGAAACAACGAAAAAAAGAATGTTACAGTATGAACTACTGACTGTCAAAAACATTAACTATGGTAATTAGTAGTAATGCCTTCTTTACTCGTTAGTATGTGCATTGTTAGATATCATCATCATCAGAGCCTTCTCTAACATTACTTTACTCAATAGCTGCTATTCATCAAAGAGCCTGTTTAACTTTGAACTATAAATGTTCGACTGTCTATATAATAAAGTACACAACCAAGCAATGAAAAAAAAGCTTGTAATTAAGACTGTAACATTGACTTACCTGTCGAGAAGAAAGCAGGCAACTTCAGGGTCTCTTTTGAAAGCTTTCTCCTGCATTAGCTATCCTGACAGTAACCCTTGTTTTTGTAATCTCCGGTCACGTTTCCTTTTACGATCTATTTTGGACTTTTTCGACGACGAGGACTCCTTATCCTGTGACTCATATGTATGTATGAATGAACGGTGTATAAATAACCGTGCAGTGCAGCCTTTTAAACTTGCCGCGGCAGTGACAAGCGCCTCTCACTGCTCTGCTCCTCCATGCTGGCTTCAGTCACGTGACGCTGGCTCTGAACGAAACGCGTTGTGGAAACGCGTTGGCCTAGTACTTTTTGTCCCTCTCTGCTATTATAGTTTTTCAAGATGGCGGAACTACATGGAAGCCTCCGTGGACTTACCCGTCCCATGTATATAAAGATAATAAATTCTTCGTTTACGAGGATTAGTCTGAACATTGGCATAGGTATTTGTACACCATTGAGGGCATATTTATGAATAAAAATATAGATTTTAGATAATAAAATACCTAAAAAGCTACACATTGTCCCTTTAATGGTATTACTTGCCATGGCAACAAATGGCTGTAGCATGGAAGTATATTCATCCACAACATACATCCGCTTTGGTATCATTTCGGATATATATACGGACCCATGGAATTTGACCTATCCGGCCAGTAAAATCCTGGATTCTTCCGAATTTCAGCAGTGTATACAGGAGTATGCTGGTCCGGATACACCTCTTTTCATGCAGTGAATGGTTTTATGTGTATAGGGTACCAACGAGGATTAACTATGACCAGGGGCGTAGTTTCAAGGGGGAATTGTTGAGGCGCTTGTGTGACCTGTATGGTGTTACTAAAAGTAGAACGACCCCATACCATCCTGAGGGTAATAGCCAATGCGAAAGATTTAATATTTTAAAGATGGAAGAATACGGTTGTACAGATGCTCGATTTCTGCACACTAATGAATGCTTTCATCATAACTAATAGTGCAAACACACTGTAAATAAAAGATTCGTTGATTATTACGGGAGTTTTGCCGCGAGTCCAGTCACTGATAAACACGTGCTGTTTGATTGACAGCTACAGCTATTGTAAACGGGGCATTCTTTGATTGCTTTCTATATATAATTCAGTCAGTTTAAATAACAGGTTATTTACACCCAACTAAGAGAATAAATGTGAAGTTGACCGTTTAGTCACTGGTTTGATTTAATGACAGGACAAAGAACATCTGACTGTAGCTACATAAATCATTACATCAGAAATCACTGGTCACAGAACAGGCATTAGCATGGATATGGTTACTTACATGTTGTGGCATTACTGTCGAGTCCATATCGTAAATGCCTGCAAAGCCTGCGCCGAGTTGCAGACTGATTTACCAATGAATCCAGTGAAATGCTAGCCTGGATGCCAGCTGAATTTAGCCCCGCCCACAACATTTGAGGTCGGGAAGTTCGGTCTGGACTTGATCCGTTGTGGAGCTACTATGCTCGAACCAGAGCTGTTCGGACCAATCAAATTGTCAGGGCGGGCTTTATACGATGATGGACAGATGATCAACAGTAACGTAATCATCCACGTCACTAAAGAGCGCTTGGGTTGAATTCGTTTACAACAAAGATGGCTGCCGCTGGAGAATTGAGATGTGTAGATTCCGCCATCGCGTGTGTTATAGAAGATATCGACAGCGCATTCATTTTAAAAGAGGAACAGAGAACCGCGATCAAGGCATTTGTCGATCGGAAAGATGAATGAAGAACATATGTCACTTACTCCGTTGCTCTGATTGGTTGTAATTGAGTGCAGAGGCATTTTCTTTCCTGGTTCGGTTGAAACACGCCCCATAATCAGAGCCCAATGGAGCAGTATCAGACTCATATTCTGACTAGAATAGTATTCAATAAACTGTAATATATAACACAATATATAATGCAATATATTATTTTTATATAATATTTTATATAATATATATTTGTAAGTATATTTACACCATATAATATATTGATCTTAAATATATGGAAATATATTATCGTTCCGTAATGGTATAAGGAATGATTACCTCAAAATGCTTAAGCAACTTTGATGGACTTTATTTAAATGAAATACGTACACCTCTTTAGCTATTGCGTAATTGACTAATTGTTTATAGCTACCTTAAGGTGACTGTTGTTAGTTGTCATTTTGGTTTCATTTTGTTTTGTTTTTTGGTCTTAGTGCGTCATTTCATTTAAACCTTTTGCATGGGTTCCGCAAGAAATGGGCAGGTCAGTACTATTTATATAAACGGTACTCATTCTAGAGACCACAGCTCATCTGTGAACACATACTGTACAGTATCTGTAAGAAAGTGCATATAATGGAATCAGACATCTATTATGTAAATTTTGGAAAAAGAGATACTAAGGGGACAACTGGACCTCAAACTCCAAGTCGCCGCCCAGATGAAGGAAAAGCTCGAAAATGCAGTAATTATTCAATTTATTCTGAAGCAGAGATGGAAGTTTAAATGGAGGAACTGAGAATTGATTGAGAAAAAATGTTACATAAAATTACAATCATTGTTGTCTAAGAACAATATGACAATGTTTATGAAATGCATTAACAGTTATTTTTTTCTCTTTACTTTTTTCAGCTTATGTTCTTGTTTGCATGTATTGCCATTAATTTCCAATGATTTTCATTTAAAAAAGCATGCAGAAGAATACTTTAAAAAGCCCTTTCAATTTCTTATGATGATTTTAGGTGTTATATCTTATACTATAGAGTGATTTTTTTTTTTATGAATTGCTATGTGTGTGTGTTTTTTTATCTTGTTTGTCAGGAGGAAGTAGATGTTTGGTGTTGATTGCAGTGTGTCTCGGGCTAATTTGTGTTCTTCAGCTGGTCGACAGCAGTACAGGAGTACTGCAGTTCATCATGATCACAGAAGAGAGAAACCTGTTAAAGACTTACAAGAACACATTTGAAGAGTTCAGTCAGATTATCAAGAGCTTACAGGACAATTACACTGATCTAATGGATGAAAAAGACCAACTGCAGAACAACTTCAGCTCTTTGAGTCAGAAGAAACTGGAGTTGGAGACCAGAGTCACATCTCTGAGAGACGAACTAAAGAAAGCTTATGAAAAAGGTTAGTACAGATCTGTTTTTGTGATCTTTTTTTTTTCTTTTTTCTTTTTTTTTCTTTATACAGTAAAAAAAAAGAAGTGTTTTTCTGTTAGGATATCAGTGGGGCTCCGGTTGGTTTTTCATATCCAATGTGTCGATGAGCTGGTCTGGCATCAGGCAGTACTGCAGGGATCAAGGTGGCGATCTGATCATTATCAACACTGAAGAGAAGCAGGTGAGTTTGTGTGAGTGTCTGTTAATCAATGAGAGGAATCACACTTACTCCTGTTTTTATTCACACACAGATGTTCATAACTTCATTAGTCAATAAGGAAGTGTGGATCGGTTTATCTGACATAGAGCAGGAGGGCAATATGAAATGGGTGGATAATTCACCATTGAAACAAGGGTAAGAGCTAAAAAAAACACTGTTTATTTATTTGTTTAGTATTCTTGTTTTAAAAAATCCATCACAACCATCAGGACATATCTGAAACCTCTTCCACAACCAAACTACTACAAGCAAAAAAACTTCCTATAAATAAATTCTGTTTACAGACAATTATTTTACTTTACTGCACTTTGAATTCTACTCCAGCTGATTTTATACAGTGATTAAAGTTGATTCATTAATTTTGGTGTTCTGAATAACCTAAAATCTGATGTTATTTAGGTTTTGGTGGGAAGCTCAGCCGGATGACTACAGAGGAAGTGAGGACTGTGTTGAACTGATTCCAGGACGTGTCCTGAACTGGAATGATGTCCCTTGTTCTGTAATGAGAAAAGGGATTTGTGAGAAATAGGGCTTATCCCATTTTTTTGTGTTTTTACTTGTGTTATTTTATTCAGATCACATCATTTCTGATTGAGGTTTAAAACTTTTAAAACAGTCTGCTACTATCATTTTATGTAACCCAGTGAGGGTTATTATTAAACACCTATTTACTGAGTACTGGGGTTTATAAGATTGTATGATTCAGATAGTATCATAACAGTGTCTGTATGCTCGGTTGATATACTTATGTACTGCCCCTTTAAGAGTTATGATAAACTATAAAGTTTGTTTGTGAAGTACTTGCTCAGCCAGTTTGTTCCTTTGTGGGTTATTGTTTATTATTATTATTATTATTATTATTATTCCCGCCCCGTGAATATAACTGCAATTCTGATTGGAGGGGGGGAGGGGCGAGGTCGCAGGAGAGACTGGGGTGCAGACAAACAATCATTAAAGGCGGGCATACACTTTGCGATGTCTGTGCAATTTCAGAACCTACTCACACTGAACGAGTAGATCACATGCGATGTAAAGCCAAAGCTCAGGATTTATATGCTCACACTATACGGTCCGAACGTCGAGCTGTATGGAAGCAGATTAGTCTCAAATATAATTCACGCAAAAAACATGATTCACAAATGCGTAGACAATTTCACATGCATGAAACCCAATTCACGTGCACACAAAAAAAATCCACGTGCGTGAAAAAAAAAATATATTCACAAAAAGCAATTCACATGCGCAAAATAAAATTATATACTCATAAAATACATTTCACAAATGCAAAACACAATTCGTAGATATACAACTGTGCACAAAAACCTTTGAATGTTTAAAATGTACGAGTGTATCCTTGCATTTGAATGTGCAAATCGTCATTCACGTACGAATCGCCTTAGATATGTGTGTGTGTGTTTTTGAGACTTTCCTGGCAGCATAACACTCGTAACACAGAGCAGTCGTACTCTTTAGCCAATCAGATTTAAGCTTATCAATCGACCAATCAGTATCACGTGAGGGCGGGCCTACCTACATGTTACGTCATCAGCTTTCGACCAGTTCATGGCTGAGCAGAGGTAAGTGCAGTTAATCGTTCATTTCTGTGTTAACTGAAGTTAATAAAGTTTGAGATCAGTTGAAGCAATAGTTTATTAACTGCTGTTTAGTCCACATGTGAATATAAACATTTATTTTTAGTATTGATGGATTTTCATGTCCTGTCCACCACACATTCAACCTATGATAATGTATGTAATGACGTGCATATATAGGAGACATGTTTTGATCTGCATATATTATGTAGTTTTATTGTTTCAGATTTCCAAGACAGATGATGTATGAAGTTGCAGACAACCAGTACTGTGATCTTACCATTTCTACTGTAATTCTTTGAAAACAGTCATGTTGCAAGCCATCCATTTTGACAGTTGTTTCAACAAGTGGTTGAAAGTGATGCATTGTTACTGTATTAATTTGTCTCCTGCGGACTATATGTACACACTTTAGGAATAAAGCCTTGCTATGCATGCATTATTAAATGTTCTTGTAAGAATTAAAAGATTCAGACATAGTTCAATTTGATGTGCACGTTTTATTAATTTGAAAGTTTCTGAATCCTTTGGGAATAAAATATATAAAATGACTTGATCATGATTAATGTTCCTGTTACATATGAAGATCATGAACTGACAGTCTAAACTGTGAAGCACAATATTCAGTACAGAGAAATATACGTCTCTTCAGGAGTTGTGAGATCCAGTCAGAGTGTACTTTGCTTTTAGAGTATATAAATATAAGTGCAATACATCAAGTGAAAAGTTAAAAAATGAATTGTGTTCAGTCCGGTCATCAGTAGACCTCTCTGTTAGGACATATAAGATTTTGTCCTGATATTTAAAGTACTAAAACCCTATAGTACAAGAGTTGCAGACAGAGGACGTGGGGAATTAAGTGATGGTATTTGAATAGAGTTTACTGAGTAATCTTAGTCGCATAATCTTAATTGCCTCTCTATGATAAGTACCTTTGTCTCATCAGCATAAAATCAGATTTGTCTATTTTACTATAGGCAAAGTAAAATGAATGCTTCACAATATTGTCCTGAGACCTTAAGATGACAATAAAAAACCTTATTTAAAAACCTTGCGATGACAATACAGCACAAAACATAAGGAAATGCATGTTGAATATATTGCTAACACTCTACAATAAGGTACAATAACTTAGTTAACATTAGTTCATGTATTAAATAACCATGAGCAATACATTTGTTGCTGTGTTTGTTAATCTTTATTAACGTTAGTTAAAAATACAGCTGTTCATTGTTAGTTTACAGTGCATTTACTAATGTTAACAAGATTTTAATGAAGTATTAGTAAATGTTAACATTAATAAAAAATAATAAAGGCTGTTCACGTGCAGTTCATTATTAGTTCATGTTAACTAATGAAACGTTTTAATAAACTGTTACCAATTAAGACATAAAAAAATAAAAAAATAAAGTATAAAAGAGAATTAAGAAACAACATGAATTAAGATGTTCGTGACTGCTATCCAGATGTCACACCAAAGGTGAGTAATCCTGATAAAATGCAGGGAAACAAGTGTTAATAATAATTTAACATCATACACAAATGGCAAAAACACTGGGTGCTCATTAAAATAGGTCTATTCACTATTTAAAGAACAATCTCGATGGGTATTGACCACAGATGATTGTTCTCTTACGAGAGGTACTCTCGTACTGCGTAAATCTTACGCTAGGGGAAAATCTCTTTTCCGCGAGATACTGAAGCCAAAAAATTATCCTTAATTTTGAAATAATGTAAAACGCGTTGCGGCAGCATGCAGACACAGGCGAGACGGCTTGTGCGCCTATTGGCTGCCCTGCGGCAACTGCAGCAGCCTATCGATAAGGCCCACTCGTGACGTCAGCTCCAATGGGGGCGCTTCGCGCCCAATACGTCACGTCCCGCCAGAATGGGCGTGGTCTAGGGCTATAAACACAGCTTCGAGAGGCTAGCTCACTGATTTTTCATCTCTTCAGCGAAGCTCTCGCATCGCTGGACCCGGAGAGAAGCCGCGCCGTCTGAAAAAGCCTTTCAGCGGGACGAGTCGACACTCTGAAGCCGCTGGCCGCGCCGCCTTCAGTCGCCTTCCTGCTGCGCTATCCGGCGTTATATCCTTTCTCTGCTACTGTGTTTTGTGTATGTGTGTGTGCTCGCCGCCGCGACACACACTCTCATTGCACTAAAAGAGCCGGGCGTCTTTTTCAAGACGCCCCTTTCCTGAGGATCACGCAGCTCTCGCGCTCGCGCTCGCGCTCGCTGACGGCGACCGCCCTCACTGCGAGCCAGTTACTGCCTGGTGACTCTGAGGACTCACCTGGCATCCTTCTCCGAGACTGCTCCTCCGCCCCCCCCAACCCGCAAAGCTCGCCGGTGCGCCCGCTTGCCTTGCCTGCTTGGGGGATGATACCTGCTCTCCCTCTGTTCGAGCCGCGCAAACCGCGCCGTTCACAGGGGATGTCAGGAGCGGACGGTCACGGGGCTAGCTTTCTCTCTCCCTCTGTTCGAGCCGCGCAAACTGCGCCGTTCACAAGGGAGGCTGGAAGCGGACGATCGGGGTTAGTTTTTCTTTACGTTACAAGAAAGCTACCCTGCCCTTGCGCCCCATTCACGCGTCACTCACCGGCGAAAAGACAACTCAGTTCCCTGATTAGGCGACTGGAAATATCAATATTGCAGCAAACGAGCCTGTTGTAACACGCACGCTTGCAAGCAAACGCCGAAGAAAACATGTTGACGCTCTTTTATATGCTCATGCATCTATACACCTTTGTGTTCCCCCCCTGTGGCTCAGTGGCGGAATCTTAGGTTTTTCACACGAGGGACCGGGGTTCGAATCCCGGTCTAACGGCAGATATATTATGCCGCCAATGCTTCGCTCTGTCAGTTCCCTGAAAGGCGACTGCAGATGTGCATTTTGCAGCCAACGAGCGCGCTGTACAACCCGCTCGCCTGCACCCAAACACCGTTTCTATGGTTCCCGTGCGTCACTGGCGAAAGGAGAAAAGGGTGTTTTTTAGCCCCGCTGCGGCCGGGCCGACCACTCCTGACACATTTCTCATTCCCCTCTTAAGTTCAGGTGACTGGAAATGTCAATATTGCAGTGAGCGAGCCTGTTGTTTTGCACGCACGCCTGCAAACAAACGCCAGCATGTTGACGCTCTTTGATAATACTCGCGCTACTGAATATCTATGTGTCTTCCTCTGTGGTCCAGTGGTAGATCGTCAGATTTTCACGCGAGAGACCCGCGATCGAATCCCGGGTCTACCGGCAAAACACACTTTTTGCCGTCAATTCTCGCTCTGGCAGTTCCCTGAAAAGGCGACTGCAGATGTGTATTTTGCAGCCAACGAGCGCGTGGTACAACCCGTTCGCCTGCACCCAAACTCTGTTTCTATGGTTTCCGCCTCTGAAGTTCAGACGACTGGAAATGTCAATATTGCAGTGAACAAGCCTGCTGTAATACACGCACGCCTGCAAACAAACGCCAGCATGTTGACGCTTTCTGTTTCTATGGCAACTTCTCGCTCGTTCAGTTCCAGTAAATGCGACTGTTCCAGTGTATTCTGCAGTAAACAAGTCGGCGAAATAGCCCGCTTGCCTGCACACAAACGCCGCTTTTACGGCTACCCAGATAAATCCCATAAGAGTGTATTTTCTGGTGTCCCGGCCACGGCCGATGGTGTTACGAATGTAGACGAAATTCCTACACAGAAACACAGCCCGTCACACAGGGCTCGCGCACATGAAATCGACCCAGGTCGATTGCGCATTAAACGTGGTAAATGTGCCCACTGCCCAGTGCCCACAAACACTACGTTCCGCATATCTCAAGGTTTCTGTAAAAACAAAACCAACGTGCATTCGCTCTGCTCAGGCGAACAATGCTCTCAGTGTTGTAAATGTGCCCGCTATCCCGCGCCCACATTCACACATAGACATGACAGGTCCTACGGGACTCGCCCAGCCCTCCCCTCTCGGTTGACCACCGCAAAGGAGTCGAGCGCGGGCAATCTGCCCGCCGTTATCAGCGCGCCCCCTGCCTCGAAGCGCGACGCTTATGTTACAGCACACCGAAGCCCCTCTGTCGCTGAGCGACCAGAGCGCGCTCCGCATTCAGCCCCTAGCCATTCGTGCAGATGCATGGGCAAGGCTACCCGGGGGTTTTGAAGTGGGTGCTAGACATTATAGAAAGAGGCTATTCGCTACAGTTTCGCCGACGCCCTCGCCGCTATGTGACGCGCGTCGAAGCTACGGTAAAAACAGAAGTAGCACCACCTACTTCGAGCCGAGATTTTGAAACTGTTGAGCAAAGGGGCCATAGAGCCTTTATCTCAAGCTCAGAGTGAAGGAGGGCTATACAGCAGATACTTCCTGGTACTGAAAAAAGACGGGGGTCTCAGACCCATACTAGATCTAA
Source organism: Leuciscus leuciscus (assembly GCF_965113295.1). Lineage (NCBI taxonomy): Eukaryota > Metazoa > Chordata > Actinopteri > Cypriniformes > Leuciscidae > Leuciscus > Leuciscus leuciscus. The sequence continues at coordinate 8,013,543 of NC_138724.1, read as the reverse complement.
GGCAACTGAACAGAGTGCTTGCGAAGCAACAGTTCGGAATGCTCACGACCAGAAAAACCCTCACGCACATTCGCCGAGGAGATTGGTTTGTGTCAATAGATCTGAAAGACGCATATTTTCAAATACAAATAGCGTCACGTCACAGGCGACGTTTGAGATTCGCCTTCGAGGGCCAGGCATATCAGTGCTCAGTCCTACCGTTCGGCTTGTCTCTAGCCGCTCGCACCCCTCAGACTACAGGGCATGCGAGTATTGAACTACTTGGACGATTGGCTGATTCTAGCTCAATCTCACTCGGTGCTCATAGAGCACAGGACCATTTTGCTCGATCACCTCGAGAATCTGGGTCAATTGGGCGAAGAGTTCTCTGTCTCCCAGACAGATAATATCTTTTCTGGGCACAGAACTGGACTCGCTGTCTATGATAGCGCGACTGTCACCAGAGCGCGTACTAGACATTCAGCGCGCAGCGAGCTCTTTCCGCTGCGGCGCATCTGTCCCGCTCAAGAAATTTCAGAGGATGCTAGGTCTCATGGCCTCAGCATCATCAGTACTTCAGTTGGGCTTGCTTCGCATGCGCCCGCTACAGTTCTGGCTGAAAGCGCGAGTACCGCGCCGAGCGTGGGCTTCCGGTCTGCTTCGTCTCAAGGTCAATCAGAAATGCATCGCAGCTCTGAAACCTGGGAAAGCAAACGACTTGTACCAATCAGGTGTTAGCCTGGGGACTTCCTCGAGTGTGAAGGTAGTGTCTACGGACGCCTCCACCTTGGGATGGGGAGCACTGCTCAAGGGCAGACCGTTCTTCGGCCAATGGTCAGAACGGGAGAAGCTTCTACACATAAACTGCCTCGAAATGTTGGCAGTAGACAACACACTGACGCGTTTTTGTCCCTAAATACGAGGACACCACGTCCTGGTCCGCTCGGACAACATGTCAGTGGTGTCCTACATAAATCGCCAGGGCGGCCTCAGGTCCCGAAACCTGCACAGGCTGACAGAACGCCTCCTGGTGTGGGCTCAGCGCAACCTGCTCTCGCCGAGAGCAGCGCATGTGCCAGGGCTCCTGAACGTAGGACCGGACAGACTGTCCAGAAACAATGTTCCGACAGGCGAATGGCCTCTACACCCACAGACAGTCCAGCTGCTGTGGAAGAAATTCGGCAGAGCGGAAGTAGACCTGTTCGCGTCTCAAGAAAACGCTCACTGTCTGGAATTTTTCTCCAAGAGCAGGGACGCGCTGGCTCACGTATGGCCCCGCCGCCCGCTCTATGCCTTTCCTCCCGTCTTTCTCCTGCCTCAGGTGATAGAACGGATCAGAGAAGGATGCTCAGTGCTACTCGTAGCGCCGTTCTGGAAAAACCAACCCTGGTTCCCAGTTCTGATGCAGCTAGCAAGCACTGCCCCATGGCCAGTGCCAGTGAGGAGGGACCTCCTCTCTCAGGCCAAGGGCTCGTTTTGGCATCCGCGCCCAGAGCTGTGGTCCCTTCATGTTTGGGCCATCAACGGGTACCCGCTGACCTCCCCAAGCGGAGTGTTAAACACGATCACGCAGGCTAGAGCTCCGTCTATGCGACGTCTCTATTCCTCGAAATGGTCAGTGTTCTCCAGCTGATGCACAGCTTGTGGCGTGTCGCCCCTAGACTGTGGGGTGACGGAGGTTCTCTCCTTCCTACAAGAGCTGTTGGACAAGGGCAGGACCCCTTCCACGCTCAAAGTGTATGTGGCGGCCATAGCAGCGTTCTCAAAAACAACGCTGGGTCAGTCAGTAGGAAGGAACGATTTAGTCATCGTCTTCCTTAGAGGAGCTAAGAGACTGAATCCTCCCAGGCCTCCCTCAGTCCCTGTATGGAACCTTTCTACAGTGCTGGAAGCCATGAAAGGTGACCCATTCGAGCCTTTACAGACGATTGATCTTAAACACCTGTCTTTCAAGACAGTGTTTCTTCTGGCTCTCGCTTCAGTGAAGCGCACAGGGGACTTACACGCGCTCTCAGTAAGCGCGACGTGTATGGAGTTTGGGCCTAATGACTCAAGAGTTATACTCAAACCTAAGCACGGTTATGTTCCAAAATCCCTCAACACACCGTTTAGGGCGCAGGTCATTCCCTGTCAGCCTTACCGGTCTCTGACGAGGAAGGAGACGCAAGCTTCCTTTGCCCAGTCAGAGCATTAAGAGCTTATGTGTCTCGCACGTCTGTTTTCAGACAGACAGAGCAGCTCTTTGTTTTCACTCTACGGACGTTCTAAGGGACTTGCCGTGTCGAAACAGAGCCTATCCAGTTGGATAGTTGATGCTATAGCGCTGGCTTATACCTCTAAGGGCTTACAGTGCCCATTTGGAGTCAGAGCACACTCCACGAGAGGCGTGGCCTCGTCGTGGGCTTGGTCTAGTGGGATTGCCTTGCAAGATATCTGTATGGCGGCAGGCTGGGCCTCCCCGTCTACATTTATAAGGTTTTATAACCTAGAGGTTCCCGCCTTGCAGGCTAAGCTGCTTTCGGTCTAAAATCGGTACTGTCTGCCCTGATGTGTTCGGGCCAGAATACTGAAACTGCTTGAGCAAATGCTCGCTGTTGGATCGCGCAGCTCTATGGGCAGTGTGTAAGACCCACTATATTCGTCAGTCCAGGCCGGGGGTCGCCCTGACTGTACGACACATCATCAGTATAACTGCTCCTTATAAGATGTTATATTATTACAGGAATGATGCTATTCTAGCCACTCTTTCCTGGGCTCTCTGTGAGTCCATTATGATCATGTACTATATGAGCCCGGGCACTTGCCCTTGGGACTTTGGTGCTGGATCTAAGCATGCACGGCGTTTTACACTGTTTCCCCTAGCGTAAGATTTACGCAGTACGAGAGTACCTCTCGTAAGAGAACGTACTCGGTTACTAACGTAACCTCGGTTCTCTCTAGAGAGGAAACGAGTACTGCGTATCTTGCCGTGCCTGCACACGCTCTGGTTCGCTTCGGCGATGAAAAACCAGTGAGCTAGCCTCTCGAAGCTGTGTTTATAGCCCTAGACCACGCCCATTCTGGCGGGACGTGACGTATTGGGCGCGAAGCGCCCCCATTGGAGCTGACGTCACGAGTGGGCCTTATCGATAGGCTGCTGCAGTTGCCGCAGGGCAGCCAATAGGCGCACAAGCCGTCTCGCCTGTGTCTGCATGCTGCCGCAACGCGTTTTACATTATTTCAAAATTAAGGATAATTTTTTGGCTTCAGTATCTCGCGGAAAAGAGATTTTCCCCTAGCGTAAGATTTACGCAGTACTCGTTTCCTCTCTAGAGAGAACCGAGGTTACGTTAGTAACCGAGTACGTTTTGCAATCATTAGCGTGATTGTAGCTGTGAGAGCTGTCTGTACCTTCATACAACAAAACAAGCATCATTCTTCTTCATTTTTGACACGATATGGGACATCTGATTACAACAACACTTGCTTACATCAGTTAATAGTTCATAAACTATTGCTTCAACTGATCTCAAACTTTATTAACTTCAGTTAACACAGAAATGAACGATTAACTGCACTTACCTCTGCTCAGTCATGAACTGGTCGAAAGCTGATGACGTAACATGTAGGTAGGCCCGCCCTCACGTGATACTGATTGGTCGATTGATAAGCTTAAATCTGATTGGCTAAAGAGTACGACTGCTCTGTGTTACGAGTGTTATGCTGCCAGGAAAGTCTCAAAAACACACACACACACATATCTAAGGCGATTCGTACGTGAATGACGATTTGCACATTCAAATGCAAGAATACACTCGTACATTTTAAACATTCAAAGGTTTTTGTGCACAGTTGTATATCTACGAATTGTGTTTTGCATTTGTGAAATGTAGGGGAGAGCGGGGCACAACCTAACGCTTTTTGACTTTCTCAGTTTGTGTAAATCTACTTATGGTTCAGAGTATTAATTTTTTCCCACATTAATTTCCCACATGTCTAGTACAATTATGTGGTTTTGTTTTATTAATACAGTATATACTTTTTTCTTGACATACCCCGAAAGAATGGAAGTGAAATGTGACAACATGCCCCATAGGTGGGGTACATTGTAACATGTGTGGGGCACATTGTAACATAACATATGACAGCTTAAAATGTTATCTGATCTAATAAAAAATATATACAAAACAAACTAAAATATTTTCTAAATAAATACAATTAAAAAACTTTTTCATATAAAATAATGGCAATTTTTAATAATTAAATATAAACAAATGTTTGAGTTTTGACTACGAACACATGAAAACACAGCTATACAACATAGTTCAAAACAAATAAATAATTAGTCATTTCTGAACACTGACTCTCAGTCTTTATTCACCTTTTTCTCACGTTTTCCCAATAAAATTAATAAAAGTATGGAATATAATAGCATATTTCTAATAGGGGCACATTGTAACGCAGTGTTACAACATGCCCCCGCCTGCACAACTGGGGTTTAAACCCTGCTAGTGTCTTCTGCTAGTTAGCGAAGCATTAAAGAACTATCTCAACTGTTAAATAACATCTTGGAGATTAAAATAATATCAGATTTGTCTTGTTTTAAATAAACACAAAAAATAGAGATGAAAAATTAACTTAAGTAAGAAATTTACTTTTGCTATGGTTTAATAAATGTCTATGGATATCTTCCAAAAAAAGAATCATTTTGGCGGATTTTTTTTTCTATATAGTGTTGATATGGCAACTAGTAAATACACAAAGTTTCGTCATCCAAGCATGTGCGGAAGTATTTAAAACAAGCGTGTTACAACTAGCCCCGCGTTAGGTTGTGCCCCGCGCTCCCCTATTTTATGAGTATATAATTTTATTTTGCGCATGTGAATTGCTTTTTGTGAATATATATTTTTTTCACGCACGTGGATTTTTTTTGTGTGCACGTGAATTAGGTTTCATGCATGTGAAATTGTCTACGCATTTGTGAATCATGTTTTTTGCGTGAATTATATTTGAGACTAATCTGCTTCCATAGAGCTGCGACTTGACTGCTCACACTATACGTGTGAAATATGTGCGAATCAGCGCGATAAATCCTCGTGCCGGGTTGCGCCTATATGGACGATATCATGTAGCCTATCCAGAGATATTGTCAAAACAAGCATCAGCTATCAATATCAAGAATATTTAGCATTTCCAATTTATAGGGGAGAGCGGGGCACAACCTAACGCTTTTTGACTTTCTCAGTTTGTGTAAATCTACTTATGGTTCAGAGTATTAATTTTTTCCCACATTAATTTCCCACATGTCTAGTACAATTATGTGGTTTTGTTTTATTAATACAGTATATACTTTTTTCTTGACATACCCCGAAAGAATGGAAGTGAAATGTGACAACATGCCCCATAGGTGGGGTACATTGTAACATGTGTGGGGCACATTGTAACATAACATATGACAGCTTAAAATGTTATCTGATCTAATAAAAAATATATACAAAACAAACTAAAATATTTTCTAAATAAAATACAATTAAAAAACTTTTTCATAAAATAATGGCAATTTTTTATAATTAAATATAAACAAATTTTTGAGTTTTGACTACGAACACATGAAAACAAAGCTATACAACATAGTTCAAAACAAATAAATAATTAGTCATTTCTGAACATTGACTCTCAGTCTTTATTCACCTTTTTCTCACGTTTTCCCAATAAAATTAATAAAAGAATAGAATATAATGGCATATTTCTAATAGGGGCACATTGTAACGCAGTGTTACAACATGCCCCCGCCTGCACAACTGGGGTTTAAACCCTACTAGTGTCTTCTGCTAGTTTAGCGAAGCATTAAAGAACTATCTCAACTGTTAAATAACATCTTGGAGATTAAAATAATATCAGATTTGTCTTATTTTAAATAAACACAAAAAATAGAGATGAAAAATTTACTTAAGTAAGAAATTTACTTTTGCTATGGTTTAATAAATGTCTATGGATATCTTCCAAAAAAAAAAATAATTTTGGCGGATTTTTTTTTTCTATATAGTGTTGATATGGCAACTAGTAAATACACAAAGTTTCGTCATCCATGCATGTGCGGATAAAACAAGCGTGTTACAACTAGGCCCGCGTTAGGTTGTGCCCCGCGCTCCCCTATATTAAATTATTAGTAGGCTAGTATTGTTGTATTATTATTAGCCTATTATTATTATTATTATTAATATTAGGGAATGCCTAGGTTACTTTTATTATTAAAGTGATAGGCTATTATAATTAAATTGCCACGCCACAATTTCATAGCGCATCACCGCATAACCAACGCGCTGTGAGGATAATAAAATATTACATAGAAGCTTACTTCTCCTCATTAAAAATTGTCTAAAACATTAAGGTCGATTACAATGAATTATATACCTATAATTAATTATTAACAGTCTATATGTCCGAACACTGCAATAATTCAACAATGAAAATTAAAAACAGCTTTATTTCAAAAACATTTTTTAACAATAAAAGAGGCAAAGTGTACATCGCAGGTGGCTTGGAAGAAGTGGGTAATGGTTAATCCATTTTGCAACACGAACTGGAGGTAAGCAACAGTAGCCTAATTTGTAACTTTGAACTACAGAACATAAAGATCTCCCTTTTTTTCATTTTTTTTCCCGTTTTTTTTGCTGCAGATGAAACTGTTTTCACGCAGGCGCAGTGAGGGAAAAAACAATGAGATTAGGGCAATCGGTTCGTAGCTCTGCTTCAACTGTGCGATATAGCCACGAGGAGCAACCCAAATTTCTAACATGCCAGAAATTCATCCGACCATCCGATTGCCGGTCGTGAGAGGTTAATCGCCTCTCGTTTCCCCCTGTACACTGCACGACTAACGACACACGACAAAGCTGAAAATCGGCCCGACCCGAAAAAGAGTCGCACAAGTCAGAATTCGGCTCAAAATCGGACGAAAATCCCACAGTGTATGCCCGCCTTTAAAGATGAACTGAACTGAAAAAAAAAACATTGATAACGTGTTGTTTATGACAATTAAAAGTAAACTACACTAAAAAAAATTATTAAAAATATCAATATAGCTTTTTTTTAAAAGCAACACAAAAATTGCGTTTGTTAGAATAAGAACGCTGGCAATTCTGATGACGTCACTGGAATGGTAGGACCTGCGAAGGTATATGGCAGCTGCAACTGCAGGTCCTATACACACACGAAAATGAGTCATTTTGGTTACGCGTTTGAGCCTGTGAGGGACAGGCCAGTAGTACTGACTACCACCACAAGGAGAACGATCAGTTTCAGGCTCCTAACAGTACAGGATCGTTTGGGGGGAGCAGCGCACGCTGTATCGATTCGCCTCACTGATCAAGTGCAATAGAAACTACGAGCATGCAACACCGTTACGTTGTAAATTACACGAAATAAAAGTAATGCAGGTATGATCCAGATTGTATTTGCAATGTACATAGTCAATTATTAATGGAGCAATAGTGGTTCATGGTGTTATAAGAGGGAAATGTGGTGGGAGGTTGGAGGGCTGTAGTAGCCTGTCATGCACTCTCATTTATTGTATACAAGCACATTATGCATTTTATTAAATAGAGACTGCTTATATATGTCGTGTGCATTTAGAGAAAAATACTAAAACATGGTTGAGGTACTGTGCGTTTTAGAAAGTCGAGGCAGATAAATGGCAAATGTGATTGGACGAATTCATCCAATGGGATCGCTTGTTAAGTTAGCTGCACGCAAAATGTTAAAATCAAAATACTGCACAGATACCTCTTATGGACCTAGCAGCTAACGTTAGTTCTGCGAGTTGAACTCCCTGCATCAACAATGTTTCCTGACACGATGAACATCAGCTAGCTTCAGGGTGAGTAGAGAGGGACATTGGATTCTGTTTACAGCCCTGCTGTGGTTTAGTTAGCTGCTATGTAGACACAACATTATTTGCACCGGCTAAAGTAATACAGTTTTTTACGATTGCTATGACAGATTTTTCAATACATTTAACAATTTTCCAAAACTCTTAACACAGTTAGCACTACATCTGTCTGTGTAAGCTATACTATTAACACATTTCTTGTTGCTTTAACACAAAATGCATACAATTAACACAAATTTAAAATGCTTGAACTTCTTTTACACACAAGCTCAAACAAGACCAAAACAATGGATTTTTACTGCCAAATTTACCAATGCTTTAACACTGTATGTCAGAACAGATAACACCATGTTCTAAACCTAACCTTACAGGCTAAAGTCAAGGTAAACAGCTGTTTATATTGTGAATTGAAACACAAATATATCCCCTGTATTTTATTCTATTCTTACTGAGAAACAGCTGATTGAATTATGGAAATAGAAGATGACTCTTTTTAAAAAAAAAAATATTTTTTAATTCTTCTGGTGCTTTTTCTGTTCGTATATTTTGTATTTTCACATTATTCCATTGCTAGTGAGAAACAGCTGATTGAAGTTATGCAAATATGGGACAATGTGGCATTCCACCATTCCCGTCACAGCCAGGTTTGACGCCCATCAGAGGATGATGTCCATTTTCCTTGCCCCTTACTTCCCTTTCCTCAACCCCATTGAGGAGTTTTCTCAGCCTGGAGATGAAAGGTTTTTGACCATAGTCCACAGGACCAAATGTCCCTCCTGTATGCAAAAGATGCTGTATACCAAGACATCACAGCTGAACACTGCCAGGATAAGGCATGCCAAAAGATTCTTCCCAAGATGCCTTGCCAGGGAAGATATCAGGTGTGATGTGGATGAGAACGTGGACAAATGCAGAAGACCGGGCAGATTAGAAGATGGCTTTTTCTGTTTGTATATTTTGTATTTTCACATACAGTAATACTGTAAATGGCAGCTATATGCATATTTTTGTTATCTTGCAGAAATGTCCTGTTGCAAATAAAGCTGTTACTGCAGCAATTCTGTCTCTGTCTTCTTTTTTTCATAAACCATACATTCTATAAAGCTACTCTAAGAAGGGTCATTTATTTTGTTGTATTGAATTTCTGCTGCTGCTGCAAAAAAAACAACAACAACAAAATGCATGCATTTACATTACAAACAAAACAAAAATGTAGAGAGACTTAAAAAAAAAAAAAAAAAAACTGCAGTGCAAAACACAATCTATGATCGGTACAATACAGTATACTGTCTGTTGTATAAGGGCAGAACTGACACATATAAAATAATGCAGTTTCTGTAATTTCAGCTGATGATAGTGTTTTTTTTGTCATTGTGTTATGATTGACTAAATGTTCCTGTTGGAAGAGAACATGTGTTAGTGCTTTGAATAATTATTTGATTTTGAAACATGTTTGCAGTGTTTTGTTAGACATAGTGTATTGTGTTAGTGTATTATTGTATTTTGAAAATTAGTTTTGGAGTTTAGTTTACAATGTGTGATTTTGAGCATGAAATTAACCGTTTTGCCAATTGTGTGTTTTAGGTGTGTTGGTGCGTTAAGAGTTTAGGAAACTTGTTAAATGTATTGAAAAAACTGTCATAGCAATTGTAAAAAACTGTAATATGTTCTGATTCAATGGCGGTTCTTATGAGTTTACAGTCATTGCAAACAAATAGAAGTGACATTTTAATAGAAATCATCATTACATTTTACAGTTTAAAACAAATAGGAATAATAACTCGTTTTATGTGGGTACCAGCACATTCAGGGTAATGAGGAAGCAGAGAAAATGGCCAAATAGATTTTAAATATGGATGAACCAATATATTTTACTCAGCAGATCAGAAGGAACACATTTCATTTTAGAAGCATGCAATAGGAAATTGCAAACACTTTGGGACTCATGTCAAACAGCCCAACACTTTCATAAGGTTCAAAGGAGTAAAATGAAATCTAAAATCATTTATAACATAAGTAGAAGGGAGCAAGTCATCTTCACACATCTACTAACAAGGCATTCAAATCTTACTCACACATTACAGGGAAAAATGTACATGTTTATCTGATGTTTGTTTAGAAGTAGAACATGTAATGATGGTATGTAATGCATATGAAAGAGAAAGAAAGAGTCTTAAAGGGCACCTATTATGACCCTTTTCACAAGATGTAAAATAAGTCTCTGATGTCCCCAGAGTATGTATGTGAAGTTTTAGCTCAAAATACCCAACAGATATTTTTTTACAGCATGTTTAAATTGTCATTTTTTGGGGCTCAGAAAAACGTGCTGTTTTAGTGTGTATCCCTTTAAATGCAAATTAACTGCTGCTGCCGGCCCAGGGGGCGGAGCCTCACGAGCTCGCGCTTCAGTCAGGACAATCTCATCTGATAATATCAAAACAGAAACTCTCGTTAGCGTGTTCTTTTTGACTCGGAGTCGGACAATAATGCCCACAGCGCCAGAGAATATAAGTTATACTGTGTGGAGATTAAACAGGTATAGTTTAGCTTAATTATGGTTATAACTTATTTGTCATCTGCTTTTATCCACTATTAATACAAGCCTGCTGTAGCAGACCTCGTCCGAATGATGACCAAAATATACTGATGAGTTCAATGAAGTTTATTGTAGGCCTACATCACACAAAAGATGAAGCGTTAGTTTTACTCCAGAGAATCACTGTAAGAACAGCTAAATAAACACAGTATAAGATGTGAGCATTAAAGTCTTATCCATAAACTCTCTCTCTCTCCCTTTCATTATCATGGAACATACACAGCGAAGTACACAAAACACTCGTTACAACTAACAGCAAACAAATATATACACACCTTTTCAGTCTGTGCTTAATAAACTGGTACACTGTAAATCCGTAAAACTATTCGATGAGCTGTCATAAAGTGTACGCTCTCACTTTCATTTCTGCCGTGGTCAGTAACGTTAGTCCTGTCGCGTGTGTAATCTGGTGTAATCCAGAGTGTAATCTGGATCACGAACAGTTGGTACAGATCCATCCTCGAGTAAGAAGGAGAGTAAATGAAGACTGATATGTTCATTCATACATCCAACAACAAAACACCTCAATCACTTAGGAGACATTCTTGTCTACAGCTGCTCAAGCGTCGAACAATGGCGGACTGTGTCCACTGTCCAGCTCCCTCAGGGCGGGTCTATGCTCACTCAACAGTCGTGGGAGGGGCCTGCGCAATTCTACGTCACATTGCGCTGAATCTGAGAACAGCTCATTCTGAGACAGTGCTTATGATTTATTGAGATTGTAAAAAAAAAAAACACTGGGTGGATTTTTATCATTCTAGGGTGGTTTTACTCACACACTGCCAACACACATTTATGTTCAAACACCATGTAAAAGTGAATTTTGCATAATATGTGGAATTGCAATCATTGGGATACCAAGGATTCACAATAAGTAAAATACTAAATGATGGTCCAAACATAGGAAAACAGATAAATGCAATCATGAGATTTATTAGGATTAGTGGATTAAAAAATAGAATATAGAATATATAGTTCATTCTCCACACGTTGGTTTGCAACCCGCCATAAAACCAAAAGAAGAAGAAGAGTGGAGGGAGAGATGGAGGCTGCGTCCGAAAACTGACAAATGCTGCCTTCGGAGGACGCATTTCAAGGTAGGAAGGCATCAAGGCACGTCCGAATGCAACGTTAGTTTCACTTCCTGTCTCCTGAGAGACCTTCATCTGATCGATTTTTGAAGGCAGCATATATTATGTATCCTTTGTTGCCTTTGATATCCCACAATTCTGGTGACAAAATTTGTGTCATGCACACTGGACACTGACCCTCGCGGATGCGTAAAAACCGAAGTAAACTTTGGGCTTAAGTAATCAGTGTAGCTCGCAGCGCCCTCTGCTGGTGAAAATAAACACTGCACAAGTGACCCTTAAAGGGATAGTTCACTTTGAAATTAAATTTTGGTATGTTTTAGCTTACCTCAAGGGCATCCAAGATGTAGGTGTCTTTGTTTCTGCAGTAGTTTCAATTTTGATATTTTTAGGTCAAACCGTTCTTGTCTGTCAGTCATATAATGCAGGTCGATGGTCACTGTCTCAAAGAGCATGCACAGAGTCCAAATTAAAACAATTCCCCATCGTAAGTACACATTGATGGCCTAAAACACGAAACGAGCGGTTTGTGTGAGAAAACGAACATTATTTATATAGTTTTTACCTCTACACAACCACGTCCAAGTGATCTGAGGGAGCGCGCGCTTCCTGGTGTGTGACGTGTGCGCGCATTCTGGCTTAGTCTTTTCTGGCGCAAGCGCCTGGTTGTGTACAAGAGGTAAAAACTATATCATTTTCATTATCAGTTTTGAGAATACACTGGTTAGAACTCACTGGTTTGTTTCGGTAAAGAAACTTATTTTAGTCTCTGGCTGAAAATAATATAATTTCTCATACTTTTCCAGACCAGTTTGCACAGGTCTAGTACATAACAGCTGATTAAATGCAGAGGATTATGTAATCAATAGATACATCTTTCTTTAGATATAAACACAAGGGCATGAGCTGCCATAGTCAAGATATTTTATGATCATATCAATGCTCTTTGAGTCAGTAGCCTACATTGACTTTAAACGTTTCTTATGAAAAGCGATTGGCTCTCCTGCAGTGTTGGTAAACAGACACTAAAGGGCATTGTTCTGTATCGTGACGTGTGACATCAACACAAGCGGCAGTATCGGACACATAGTGTGGGAGAAAGAGTTGGTATTTTTAAGTTAGTTTGGCGCAATATCCTGCAATAAGATATTTGACTCACATCTACTGGTTAAGACAACATGTTTCCCCGCCTATTTTGAACACCACACTTTACAATGACCACCAAACAATCCTCAGTGAGACCATTTGAGAGCGACTCCAAGACTTTTCTGTAGAGGATCACTGCTGCATATTTTAATATCAACAGCTGACAGCTGTTTTAAACTAGATAAATATTATAGATATAGTGAATTTGTATTTTTATAATAATTATTTATTGTTGTTTTATTCATTTTGTTTTTGAAACTGTAAGAATTTTTTATTGATTTATTCTTTATTCACTGATTTATTTTTTATTTCTCATTGGTAACAGGAAAAACATTTGAAAAACAAAAATTAAAGATTACTGATTTTCAAGTCTACAAAAAATAATGCCTTTTGTAATGTGTCCACTGTTTCAATGAACTCAAACATTTTAATAGATATCTCTCACCACAAGGTGGCACAATAACAGAGAGTGATTGTAATATTGTCTTTATTGATTTTGATATTTGTTTATTATTTAAAGCCTGGTAAACATTCTTTAGCTTCTTGTAATCTAAAAGTAATAATGCAAACCTTTTGTAAATCCCAAATCTAGGCTGAGCAATAGAGACATTAAAGTGTTAAAGTGAGTAAAATGTAAAAGACTAAAAGGACACTCAACTTTTGCTTTTCTTGTACATCTACATTTTTTCTGACAGAAAAATATATTTTGTGTTTCAATTCTGTGACCTCAAAATAACCTAATTTAGTCTCAAACTGATCAGTTTGTTTAATCCACTCCCATCGGCCTACTATACATACTATGGATTTTAGTCTAGCCGGAGAAATAGGTTCCCATGAACCCGTTTGGCATTTTTATGTAACCTGTTTTTTTGGGACCTTAATGGTGTTAAGAATTTTTGGAAAGTCTTTGAAGTTGGAAGCAGGCTTTGCAGTCGAATCGTTGACCGAAATTTTACAGCAAAACTTAACTTAGAACCGAGACTCACAACGGAAAATAAAATAAACTTGATCTTGATTTGGGTTCTTTCGTCTGCTCGTCTACATGGTTACTCGTCTGTCTGGTTACTCCGTCATGGCTGCTCCATGACTACTCTAAGTATCTTCGTTCTTGTCCTAAGATTTTAAACTCAAATGTTTGTCCAGCCTCCTGGAAGGGTTCTGACCAATTTAACACTGTCTTTATTTGAGAGTTGGCATTTTCTTCCCCTCTCATCGTAAATCATGCCTTATCTGTGATCTCAGCTCTAACAGAGAGTACAGAGAGAACAGGTTAGACATGATTCATATTATAAGAGAACGAAACATTTCAATCAACCCATTATGGACATATGATCGTACTAATAGGAAACAAGACACACTTTCATTCAAACATCTAATAGTTATAACAATTGCATGACTTATAAGTGATCTAAGCATAATAGTCACATATATTGTCACAACGCACACACAAAAGGGTGAATTCCAAGTGCAGCTTTATTTTGGGTAATCTGTAATCATATCCACAAACAGGTAAAAGGTCATAATCCATGTAAATCAGTCAAAAACTAGGGATGGCTGACGCGAAACAGTCGTTCCGTATGGGGTTCCATTTGTGCCGAAATTACTGTATGTCAACATGCTATCTGTCTATGCTGTGTGTCGTCTTCCATGTCTATGTGTCTGTTCACTGTTTATTTCCATGTCTGTCTGTCTATGCTATGTGTCGTCTTCCATGTCTATGCTATGCGTCGTTACTGTGCGTCGTTTCCCTCTGTCGTCTACTCAACTTTTGTCTTTGTCAACTCAACTTACTCCTGTCATCTGTCCTTGTCGTTTGACTGTGTCGTCTTGCTGTGTGTAATTGATGTAAACGAACAATGTTTACGCTTTACATGTACTAAGATATCCCCGTTTATTTGAATCAAATGTAAACTATAAAAATATAGTATTTATAACTGTATACATATTTTGAACCATCTTAACTGAAAGTACGTGAAGTTTTTTTTTTCCTTCCCTAAAGCATGTTTTTTAAAAAAAGAAGCTTCTTAAAGGGAGTTTAACCTAAAATGAACAATATGAAGCAAGAGAGAGAAGACGACACATAGTAACGACGCATAGCATAGACATGGAAGACGACACATAGTAACGACGCATAGCATAGACATGGAAGACGACACATAGTAACGACAGAGGGAAACAACGCATAGTAACGATGCATAGCAACGACAGAATAAAAAAACACACAGTCATGACACATGCAGCATTGACACGCAAGACGACACAGTCAAATGACAAGGACAGATGACAGGAGTAAGTTGAGTGGACAAAGACAAAAGTTGAGTCATGTGGGCAATCACATAGACAGTGAACAGACACAAAGACATGGAAGACAACACATAGCATAGACAGACAGACATGGACATAAACAGTGAACAGACACATAGACATGGAAGACGACACACAGCATAGACACACAGCATGTCGACATCATTTCGGCACAAATGGAACCCCATAGTTCCGAAGCTTTGCGAGATCCCGAAGCGCAGATGTTTCGAAACACTGATCCATCCAAAGCGTGATTCAAAACACCCATGTCACGTGACTATGGCCAAACGAAGCCTCGAAGTGTTTCACTAAGTGTTTCATCAGGTGTGGTCCGCCGAATCAGCGTTTGATTGACACGGTCGGGAACAGACCACACAATCGCACATCTGTATAAAAGTGAAATCAACGCATATTGACCTCGTGGGTTTTTGTGAGAGGAGTTTGATTTTGAGATAGTGGATTTTTGGTGATATAGTGACATGCGATTTGATTAGTTATAGGCTATTTAGGCTTACATTTAAATTTACACAACACATTGACTGATAGGCTAGAAACAGACAGAGTATACATATAGTGACACACTAATAGATACATAGATATAAATATATATAGCAAGCTAGATTAATAGATAGATACATAGGCTATATAGATAGATTATAGATACATATATAAATACATAGATAGATTATAGATAGATACATATCTAGATACATAGATAGATTATAGAAACATATCTAGATACATAGATAGATTCATATAGATAGATACATAGATAGATAGATTTGGATATCCGTTTAGAAACCCCAAATGAAGTGCGATGTGTGTATTGTGATCGGCAGCTAGCCTACTGCAACAATACATCATCCATGATGCGCCATTTGAGGAGAATTTGAAATTTGCGTATTTGCCCAGAACTCATGATCCACTAACTTACTGGAAAGAGAGAGCAGTAATCTTTCCTCATTTGTATGTCCTAGCTAAAAAATATATTTGCATGCCAGCAACAAGTGTCTGTTGTGAGAGGATTTTTTTCAAAGGCTGGAGAAATTATCTGTAAAAAAAGAAGTAGGCAAAGTCCTTCCACAGCAGAGAAATTAATATTTTTTTAATAAAAATCTCTAAAAAAGTGAGACATTGTGGCTTGATTTCTTTTATTAATATTCATTTTGCAGGACCAAAATAACATTATGCACAGTGAGGAGCCTATAGGTTACAAGCTTCACATATTAGAAAAATACAATAATAAAATAAAAAAAAACTTTTGTCAATGGCTCGTCAAGGTTGTTTCAGATCAACACCTGCAATTGACCACTAGGTGTCACCGTTGAGACGGGTGTCGGATTGATTCGAAGCCTCGAAACAATATGGCCCATTTGGTTCAACTGTTTCATTGCTTCACGAAGCC
The DNA here is from genome assembly GCF_965113295.1 of Leuciscus leuciscus. Lineage (NCBI taxonomy): Eukaryota > Metazoa > Chordata > Actinopteri > Cypriniformes > Leuciscidae > Leuciscus > Leuciscus leuciscus. Next base: position 7,997,152 of record NC_138724.1, on the reverse strand, counting down.
TCGATCTGCCCACCACTACTAATCTATAAAACACAATCAGTCTTCCGACCTTTTACTATTGTGTCAATTGATGTTGATATGTGCGAGGGAGAGAGAGCAATACAGCGCTCGTGTTCGCGGACGCGGCTCGCTCTCTCTCTGCTCGTTCTTATATGCGCCCTGTCCACTGATCTAAATAATTAGTTGTTACGACGACTTATTTGTTCCCTCGTTTTAATAATTCATGGACACGTTGAACTAATTCCCTCCCTCATTTTGATTTAACGAATTACAACGTGGCCAAAAACAGTTTGATACTATTAATTAGTGAATGCTAAAGATCTTTATTTTTGTGAATTGGTGAATTTTCATGGGAATTGTTTTGTGGCCACGAATTAATAATACCTCAGCACGTTTTACTAATTTGAGTACAACTTGGCCACACAATATAGTAAAACGAGGGAACAAATTAGTATAACCTGCTGAGGTATTATTAATTCGTGGCCACGAAACAATATTCACCTGAATATTCACCATCCATCCATCCATCCATCCATCCATCTTCTACCGCTTATCCGGGGCCGGGTCGCGGGGGCAGCAGTCTAAGCAGGGATGCCCAGACTTCCCTCTCCCTAGACACTTCCTCCAGCTCTTCCGGGGGGACACCGAGGCGTTCCCAGGCCAGCCGGGAGACATAGTCTCTCCAGCGTGTCCTAGGTCTTCCCCGGGGTCTCCTCCCGGTGGGACATGCCCGGAACGCCTTCCCGGGAAGGCGTCCAGGAGGCATCCGGAAAAGATGCCCGAGCCACCTCAACTGACCCCTCTCGATGTGGAGGAGCAGCGGCTCTACTCTGAGCTCCTCCCGAGCAAACCACCCTTTTCCGACTGAGAACCATGGCCTCGGATTTGGAGGTGCTGATTTTCATCCCAGCCGCTTCACACTCGGCTGCAAACCGTCCCAGTGCATGCTGGAGGTCCTGGTTTGATGAGGCCAACACGACAACATCATCCGCAAAGAGCAGAGATGAAATCGTGTGGTCCCCAAATCTGACCCCCTCCGGCCCCTGGCTGCGCCTAGAAATTCTGTCCATAAAAATTATGAACAGAACCGGCGACAAAGGGCAGCCCTGCCGGAGTCCAACACGCACCGGGAACAAGTCTGACTTACTGCTGGCAATACGAACCAAGCTCCTGCACCGGTCGTACAGGGACCGGATAGCCCTTAGCAAAGGGCCCCGGACCCCATACTCCCGGAGCACCCTCCACAGGCCGCCGCGAGGGACACAGTCGAATGCCTTCTCCAAATCCACAAAGCACATGTGGATTGGTTGGGCAAACTCCCATGAGCCCTCCAGCACCCTGTAGAGGGTATAGAGCTGGTCCAGTGTTCCACGACCGGGACGAAAACCACACTGTTCCTCCTGAATCTGAGGTTCTACTATCGGCCGGATTCTCCTCTCCAGTACCCTGGCATAGACTTTCCCAGGGAGGCTGAGAAGTGTGATCCCCCTACAGTTGGAGCACACCCTCCGATCCCCCTTCTTGAAAAGAGGGACCACCACCCCGGTCTGCCAGTCCAAAGGTACTGTCCCCGACCGCCACGCGATGTTGCAGAGGCGTGTCAGCCAAGACAGCCCCACAACATCCAGAGACTTGAGGTACTCAGGGCGGATCTCATCCACCCCCGGTGCCTTGCCACCGAGGAGTTTCTTGACTACCTCGGTGACTTCAGCTTGGGTGATGGACGAGTCCGCCTCCGAGCCCTCAGCCTCTGCTTCCTCAATGGAAGACGTGACGGCGGGATTGAGGAGATCCTCAAAGTATTCCTTCCACCGTCCGGTGATATCCCCAGTCGAGGTCAACAGCTGCCCACCTCCACTGTAAACAGCGTTGGTAGGGCACTGCTTCCCCCTCCTGAGGCGCCGGACGGTTTGCCAGAATCTCTTCGAGGCCGACCGATAGTCCTTCTCCATGGCCTCACCGAACTCCTCCCAGGCCCGAGTTTTTGCCTCCACAACCACCCGGGCTGCAGTCCGCTTGGCCCGTCGGTACCCATCAGCTGCCTCAGGAGTCCCACAAGCCAGCCAGGCCCGATAGGACTCCTTCTTCAGCTTGACGGCATCCCTTACTTCCGGTGTCCACCACCGGGTTCGGGGATTGCCGCCTCGACAGGCACCGGAGACCTTACGGCCACAGCTCCGAGTGGCCGCGTTGACAATGGAGGTGGAGAACATGGTCCACTCGGACTCAATATCTCCAGACTCCCTCGGGATCTGGTCGAAGCTCTGCTGGAGGTGGAAGTTGAAGATCTCTCTGACAGGAGATTCGGCCAAACGTTCCCAACAGACCCTCACAGTACGTTTGGGTCTGCCGAGTCTGTCCAGCTTCCTCCCCCGCCATCGGATCCAACTCACCACCAGGTGGTGATCAGTTGACAGCTCCGCCCCTCTCTTCACCCGAGTGTCCAAGACATACGGCCGGAGGTCGGATGAAACGACCACAAAGTCGATCATCGACCTCCGGCCTAGGGTGTCCTGGTGCCATGTGCACTGATGGACACCCTTATGCTTGAACATGGTGTTCGTTATGGACAAGCTGTAACTAGCACAGAAGTCCAATAACAGAACACCACTCGGGTTCAGATCAGGGGGGCCGTTCCTCCCAATCACGCCCCTCCAGGTGTCACTGTCGCTGCCCACGTGGGCATTGAAGTCCCCCAGTAGAACGACGGAGTCCCCAGTCGGAGCACTTTCCAGCACCCCTCCCAGAGACTCCAAGAAGGCCGGGTACTCTGCACTGCCGTTCGGCCCGTAAGCACAAACGACAGTGAGAGACCTATCCCCGACCCGAAGGCGTAGGGAAGCGACCCTCTCGTTCACCGGGGTGAACTCCAACACATGGCGGCTGAGCTGGGGGGCTATAAGCAAACCCACACCAGCCCGCCGCCTCTCACCATGGGCAACTCCAGAGTGGTGAAGAGTCCATCCTCTCTCGAGGAGTGTGGTTCCAGAGCCCAAGCCGTGCGTAGAGGTGATCCCAACTATCTCTAGTCGGAATCTCTGAACCTCACGCACAACCTCAGGCTCCTTCCCCGCCAGAGAGGTGACATTCCATGTCCCTAGAGCTAGATTCCGCGTCCAGGGATCGGGTTGTCTAGGCCCCCACCTTCGACTGCTGCCCGATCCACTTAGCACCGGCCCCTTACGGTCCCTCCTGCAGGTGGTGGGTCCACGGGAGGGTGGCCCCACGTCGCTCCTTCGGGCTCGAGTACGAGCCCCAACCCCGGGCCTGGCTCCAGGGTGGGGCCCCGGCTGCGCCATACCGGGCGACGTCACGGTCCTCGTTTTTTTTGCCATCTTAAGGTTTTTTTCAGACTAAGAGCGGTTCAAAAACCCTCAAAAACCCTGAATATTCACCAATTCACAAAAATATAGTGAAACCGGGGTGAAACTGTGGCTCTGTGGCTCTGCAGTCAGACCCTTCTCAGTCCATATCATAAATGCCTGCAAAGCCTGCGCCGAGTTGCAGACTGATTTACCAATGAATCCAGTGAAATGCTAGCCTGGATGCCAGCTGAATTTAGCCGCGCCCACAACATTTGAGGTCGGGAAGTTCGGTCTGGACTTGATCCGTTGTGGAGCTACTATGCTCAAACCAGAGCTGTTCGGACCAATCAAATTGTCAGGGCGGGCTTTATACGATGATGGACAGATGATCAACAGTAACGTAATCATCCACGTCACTAAAGAGCGCTTGGGTTGAATTCGTTTACAACAAAGATGGCTGCCGCTGGAGAATTGAGATGTGTAGATTCCGCCATCGCATGTGTTATAGAAGATATCGACAGCGCATTCATTTTAAAAGAGGAACAGAGAACCGCGATCAAGGCATTTGACGATCGCAAAAATGAATGAAGAACATATGTCACTTATTCCGTTGCTCTGATTGGTTGGAGGTCTATCCAATTGAGTGCAGAGGCATTTTCTTTCCTGGTTCGGTTGAAACACGCCCAGAGAATGTCTAATAGGAAGAGAATTGGCACTCTCTGGTTACTTCTGGTGTCTGGACTGGCTGCAGTAACACGTCTCTGTCCATGCGGGGGCGCTCGCAGGCGAGTGCAGAATGAATGGGAGATCCACTTTTCTCAGGATGTAATTTTTTGTCAAGTAATTTGAAAGTTGCATTCAAAAGGGGGGGCTAAGATAATACACTCAGCTGAAAAGTGCATTTTTAAGTTCACTTATCTGTTCTAAAAATCCATTCAAAAAATGTGATGACGTCACATATTTTCATACTGCCAGAGGTGCTGCTTTACGGCAATTTCTGAGTCACTTCGGCACTTCCGCTTCATGGTTTTTGCCAACATTCCCTCCCAGGTGCAGCCCTCCGGTAGCCTATGACCATTTATACAGGAGCAAGAAAGAACATTACCTTTTTTTGTCCTTGGGGAATGAAAAGAAGGACAATCCATTCCCACTTTTGGAACAATGTATTGCTGCACACCTACGAGACAATCTTTATTTCTAATTTATGCTATGATCAATGAAATGTTATTGAGCGGGATATTGACTGGATTATTTAAGGTTGTCATACCGTACCATGTATATAAACACATTGAACATTGAATACAAGAATAGAAAAAACACTCAAATTCCACTTATACCCATGTACTTTTTACAATACATATATAACGATATGAAAATAAAAGTGCCCGCAGGAAAATATAAATACAGTAGACAAAAATTAACTTCGACAGAAAGTCCTCCTTAAGATAATGTTTCTGATTCTGCTTTAGCTTCAAGTGCCATCAAACGGGGTCTCTGGTCGTAATCAGTCGCAAGTCCATCACTGACCAATCAGCATTCATTAGCAGAATGCTAGCGTGTTCCGGCCAACAACAGCCCAACCTGTAAGAAATCGAAAGGACATAAGTACTCATTCATTCGACTTTTGGACTATTATCTATATTGAACTTGCGGAATCAACAATAAAATCTACGTTGATTCAACGACAAGCAGGAGAAAGAGATACATTTAGCCGTCTAGCGCCATAGACTCCCATTCAGTCTGCGCTCGCCCGCGATCACCTCCAGTGGAATTCTAATGGAACTGCAACCAAGATCGATACAATGGGGCTAATAGGAAGTGCCAAGGCTCTCCGTAGACGGGCTCTGACACGCCCCATAATTACAGCCCAATGACTCATATTCTGACTAGAATCTGAGTATGATGATGTCAGGCTAGTGAAATGCACCAAATATGAATAAATAATGTTCAACTACATTAACATTGTTGAAAATAAATATCCACATGCCTAGCATTAGGATCCTTTGGAAGGTAATGTTATTTTCGTCCAGTGAGTGACCCGGGGCCCGTACTTCGTACGTTGCTTAAAACATCCGAGATCAAATTACACATCCAAGATGATATCATCGTGCTAATCATGATCTGGCTAATTAGGTTCTTCGAACACAATTGCCGGATATGATTAGTATAGCTGGATTGAGTTATCTGAGATAATTGCGCGTTCATGCGCTGGTTTAAAAGGGGATATGTATCGATAGTAGAAACATTGATCAGCAACACTGCTATTGGCTGCTCAGCGTGGCCAAAGAGCGGGCTCAGTTTTTCTCCTCAGCAGAGCAAGAACTAATAGTCGAAGTTTATTCTGAATTTTACTGTTTAATGAAGATCATGCAATCATGACCACAGCGATAAGTGTGACTTAAAGTTTGTCCCTCAGGCTTCCCTAACGTGATTGGTGCCATGGACTGCACACACGTTCCCATCAAGGCCCGCCCAGGCCCCCAGGCCAATGAAGGGGATTTTGTGAACCGAAAGTGGGTTCACAGTGTAAATGTGCAGGTACGATACTATTACAATAATTAATATTCCAGATTATTAATATAATGTCAAAAAAAATAGAAAGAAAAAAAAGAATGGAATCAAAAAGTATGCAATTGACTGACTAAAATCTCTTTTTATGTTCCATATGTGACCCCGGATCAAATGAAAACCAGTCACAAGTAGCGCAGGTATATTTGTGGCAATAGCCAACAATACATTGTATGGGTCAAAATTCTAAATTTTTCTTTTATGTCAAAAATTATTAGGATATTAAGTAAAGATCATGTGCCATGAAGATATTTTGTAAATTTCCTACCGTAAATATATAAAACATTATTTTTTTTGAGTTTATATATATATGAAACATTGAGAAAAAAATCACCTTTAAAGTTGTCCATCTATGTTCGCGATTGTGCTGCATTCACTCAAAAAAAAAAGAAAAAAAGTTTTATATATTTACGGTAGGAAATTTACAAAATATCTTCATATATATACAGCAGGATTTCCTACTTACAAAGCATGTAGAGGTCTGTATCATAGGTACACTTCAACTGTGAGAGACGGAATCTAACACAAAAATCCAGAAAATCACATTGTATGATTTTTAAATAATTAATTTGCATTTTATTGCATGACATAAGTATTTGATCGCCTACCAACCAGTAAGAATTCCGGCTCTCATAGACCTGTTCGTTTTTCTTTAAGAAGCCCTTCTGTTCTCCACTCATTACCTGTATTAACTGCACCTGTTTGAACGTGTTACCTGTATAAAAGACACATGTCCACACACTCAATCAAACAGACTCCAACCTCTCCACAATGGCCAAGACCAGAGAGCTGTGTAAGGACATCAGGGATAAAATTTTAGACCTGCACAAGGCTGGGATGGGCTTCAGGACTATAGGCAAGCAGCTTGGTGAGAAGGCAACAACTGTTGGCACAATTATTAGAAAATGGAAGAAGTTCAAGATGACGGTCAATCTCCCTCGGTCTGGGGCACCATGCAAGATCTCACCTCATGGGGCATCAATGATCATGAGGAAGGTGAGCGATCAGCCCAGAACTACACGGCAGGACCTGGTCAATGACCTGAAGAGAGCTGGGACCACAGTCTCAAAGAAACCCATTAGTAACACACTACGCCGTCATGGATTAAAATCCTGCAGCGCACGCAAGGTCCCCCTGCTCAAGCCAGCTTATGTCCAGGCCCATCTGAAGTTTGCCAATGACCATCTGGATGATCCAGAGGAGGAATGGGAGAAGGTCATGTGGTCAGATGAGACAAAAATAGAGCTTTTTGGTCTAAACTCCATTCGCCGTGTTTGGAGGAAGAAGAAGGATGAGTACAACCCCAAGAACACCATCCCAACCGTGAAGCATGGAGGTGGAAACATCATTCTTTGGGGATACTTTTCTGTAAAGGTGACAGGACGACTGCACCGTATTGAGGGGAGGATGGATGGGGCCATGTATCGCGAGATCTTGGCCAACAACCTCCTTCCCTCAGTAAGAGCATTGAAGATGGGTCATGGCTGGGTCTTCCAGCATGACAACGACCCGAAACACACAGCCAACAGCCAACAGGGCAACTAAGGAGTGTTACGGAGCGTAAGAAGCATCTCAAGGTCCTGGAGTGGCCTAGCCAGTCTCCAGACCTGAACCCAATAGAAAATCTTTGGAGGGAGCTGAAAGTCTGTATTGCCCAGCGACAGCCCCGAAACCTGAATGATCTGGAGAAGGTCTGTATGGAGAAGTGGGCCAAAATCCCTGCTGCAGTGTGTGCAAACCTGGTCAAGAACTACAGGAAACATATGATCTCTGTAATTGCAAACAAAGGTTTCTTTACCAAATATTAAGTTCTGCTGTCATGCAATAAAATGCAAATTAATTTCTTAAAAAGGATACAATGTGATTTTCTGGATTTTTGTTTTAGATTCCGTCACTCACAGTTGAAGAGTACCTATGATAAAAATTACAGACCTCTACATGCTTTGTAAGTGGGAAAACCTGCAAAATCGGCAGTGTATCAAATACTTGTTCTCCCCACTGTATATGATATTGCATTTCTGTCAAAAAATCCTCCTAGATTTTACACAATGCACCTTTAAAAGTCATTAAGCAACTCATTTGAACTCTTATACGATTATGATTTCATTTATTAAGATGTGTTGATTTATTAAGAACAGCAACAAACATTTAAAATGACACTAAATATCACGTGGCCCTGAAATAACTGTTTTCCTCAAATTTTACAGAGGACGACTCTTTTCTATTAATTAATATTATACACTGCTTAGTGTATTTAACATGAAAAACAAAATAAGGCTTTGAAACAAAGATCAACAGCCTCCAGCAAAGACTCGGTCTCGATGGCATGGCCTGGAACAATGGCAAAGGTCTGACATGTCCCCCTCGTCTCATCCCTGATGTTCCAGTCATCTCATTTTGTAAATATTCAACCATGCCCCACCTGTTGATTACACACAATCACTTAGAGTGTTGCAATATTACTGACATGCAAGTTAAAAAGACACACAAGAAAGACATAAATCTATCTATAAAACATATACATTGAAAATTGCACAAAACCCATTAAAAGTGTAAATTTGGATTGTAAATTGCACAAGTATGTTGCATATTGCACAGGCCCCAGAGACAACATAATATAATATGATCTATTATAGTGCAGAGTTGCGTTATAAATAAATAAATAAAATGCACAAGTATATTGCACAGGCCCTAGAAACAGTAGTTCATTTTGTTTTGGCCAAGAGTCTCACTGTGGCTGGGAAAAAGCTGTTATAAAAGCGTGTTCTATTTGTGATAATGCTGTCCGCTTGTTTATGCCTGAGATTGTATGTACAGTTTTTGTATGTGAGCAGGGAGTGAGCTGGATGTAGTGTGTCTCTGATAATTCTCTATGCTCTTTTCTGACACCGCTGTGTGTAAATTGTATCCATGGAGGGGAGTTCTGTTCTAATAATCCTCTCTGCAGTCTTTATGACTCTTTGCAGAGCCTTCCTCTCTGTCTGTGTGGTGTTTCCATACCATACAGTGATGCCTGTAGTGAGGATGCTCTCTATCAGTCCTTTGTAGACCTGGGTGAGAGGGCGACAGTGCAGACCAGCTTTTCTGAGCAGCCTGATGAAATACAGTCTCTGCTGGGCTTTTTTCACTGTGGCAGCAGTGTTCAAGGTCCAGTTCAGATCTGATGTTACTTGTAGTCAGTGGTGGATTTAGCAAATTGGGGGCCCAAGGCGAAAGTATGTATGGGGGCCCCCCCATTCAATATTTAAAAGAGAACAAAAAAAAAAGCTAATCTATGGGGAAGGTTGGAGTAAAGGTTGGAGAGGAGAAAAAAAAAACGTACCCTTTAAACCCTGCATACATTTCTTTACTCCAAAATGAAGATGGAAAGCAGAGAACACACAAAGTGTAGCACTACACAAACTAAAGCCCCTTTCACACAGCGCTTTGAACCCGGCAAATTGCCAGAACACCTTCTGTGTGAACTGCTCAGCTCAGCTACCGTTCGGACGCTCTTGCTTACTGCTCCGCGCTTTGCTCTATCGCTTTTATATTTTATCTTCTATATTTTTATATTTTAGCTCCTTTTATCACCTAATTTTAACTTCAGCAAATCAGCACAGTGCTCAAACGACAAAGTTTGGATTACCACAAAAACGCAGAATTCTTCTACCCGACCAGCTTACATTCCGGGGAAAGGAAAACACAACTGCCTACAAGGATAAGAGAGAAAATGCCTCTTCTGGAATCTACTTGCTGCACTAACTGCCACAGACTTTTACAAAGGATTGCAGTTCTTGAAACAAAGTTATTTACGGGACCACCAAACCAGACGGAACACACAATAGAGCTTCGTCATGGACACCCTCAGCATATAGCCGGTGAGTCCCATGAAACTAGTGCTCCTCGACAGGTAGAGAAACAAGCCGATCGACTTACAAATCGATGGCACAAACAGGGAGCGAGACCCAAAGGCACTCGAGACATCAGATTGTCACGAGCCCCACATATTGCCGCAGTAGCATCCTCTACCCCAGATACAGCTCTGACAAGGATGGCAAACACTGGTCTCCCACCAACACCTATACATCTTGAGAACAGATTTGAAGTACTAATGAATGTAAATGAGGAATCCCCAAACGTGATGAATGTGATCGAACACAGACTGTATCAGCCAGTAGCTAACACTGATGCTAACTGGCGCTCAAGGTCGAGCAGACAGCGGCACTCAGCTCAGAGCACAGCCGAGCCCAGGACTCTGATAGTGGGGGACTCCATAATCAGAAACATTAGCAGCAGGGATACAACTACATGCTGCCTTCCAAAAGCAACAACTTCTGATATAAACAGGGAACTTCAGAACATTCTGATGAAACATAAGACTGCAAATCGACTCATAATTCATGTGGGGAAGAATGATATTCATAAAGAGCAGTCAGAACTCCTTAAGAAGGATTTCAATGAACTTTTTGAAACACTTAAAAGACTGAAAGTTCAAACATTCATCAGTGGACCACTCCCAGCAAGAGGAACAAACAGGTTTTCTCGGCTGCTTGGGATTAATACATGGCTGCAAAAAACCTGCAATATAAAAGGAGTAAACTTCATTGACAACTTCAATCTTTTCTGGAGTCAGAGACAACTATTTCATCGGGATGGCCATCACCCAAACAAACTTGGTTCAAGAGTGTTAAAGGACAATATCGACTTCTCCCTCAATCATCCTTCTGCAGTGTGTGTCAATCTGAACGACACACACACACCTGGACACAGTATGAATGAACACGGGACTTCACTTCAGCAACAAGATGGACATGCGGTTGACATATCACACAAGGACAATGATAACACCACTGAGCCACAACAACCTCTGCTCACGGACACAATCTCAGCTGAGCCATGCCCACAGAGCTCACCACAGACAGACACATTAGAACTGCTCCAAGATTCAGCACCCAAGGACGACTTCCTGGAAAACAGCCAGGGAAGCCAGGACAGCATATCACAGCCTCCTATAACACCTGAGCAACAGCCCCTTTCACCAGATACTTTCTCACTCTCGCCAGCGACTCCACTCCTGTGCTTCTCACAGAAAATGGAAGAATTAGTGCATGCTGGAACCAGACTATCCCACTCTTTTGCTGCAAGCCCCCAGATACCAACCAAAAATCGTCAGGCACCTCAAACACCGAAGCCTGCGCGCCGAGCTCGCCCGCCCCCTCCTCCTGTGAGAGCTCTTCGGCCTCTTCGGCCAAAACGCCAGGGCCCACACCCTCCTCCATCTGCTCGAGGTGAACCAAAAACAACTGATACCAGCTCTCAGTGATGTGTTTTGGGTTCCTGTTATGATAACAGTAACTTTCTCAAATGTTTACAGAACAAGCGGGAACCCAGTGTGCCTGTATCTTTCTCTATTGCTGTTCTATTACAAGATAGAAAGTCTAAGGCCTTCAATAGCCGTACAGCAAACCCAACTAATCTGGTGCCTATTACATGTCAAACTAAGATTGCTGTGGGGACAAAAAGTAAGACTGTTAAGTTAGCACTTTTAAACATTCGCTCACTTAAAAATAAATCACTTCTAGTCAACGACTTAATAACCACAAACAACCTGGACTTTATGTTTCTAAATGAAACATGGCTAGAATACAGCTGCAGTGCAACAATCCTCAATGAAACAGCCCCTCCTAACTTTACTTTTATGAGTGTCTGCAGAGCTGTTAAGAGAGGTGGGGGTCTAGCTGCTCTTTTTAAAGATATCTATCAATGTAAGCAAATATCATTTGGGAATTACCCGTCTTTCGAATATCTGGGTACTGTGTTAAAAGGTGCTCCTCGCATTTTACTTATCATTATTTACAGGCCTCCAAAATATTCTCCAGCCTTTGCTGAGGACTTTACAGAACTGTTATCAACAATTACCTCAGAGTTTGACTGTTTTGCCATTGCTGGAGATTTTAACATTCACATAGATAATGCAGAAAACAATATGGCAAAAGAAATCAAAACTGTTTTAAAAACTTTTGATCTGACTCAGCATGTACATGGACCCACACACAATCATGGACACACTCTAGATTTACTTATCAGTAAGGGTCTAAACATTTCATCGATTTTTATTAAGGATGTAGCACTGTCTGATCATTTCTGTATTTTCTTTGATATATTGATCTCTCCTGCCACTGAAGCTAAATCTGTGTCTGTCAAGAAGAGATGCTTAAATGAGAACACTAGTGTACTATTTATGAAGGCTATATCCTTAACACCAAGCATATCTGCTGACTCTGTTGATTTTCTCCTTGATTCTTTTAACTCAAAAGTTAAAAATATAATTGATGATATTGCTCCTGTTAAAGTCAGGAAGAAGAGTGGCAGACAAAAAGCACCTTGGAGAAACTCAACAGCAGTGCAACATATGAAAAGACAATGCAGAAAAGCAGAGCGCATGTGGCGGAAGACAAAACTTGTAGTCCATTATAACATCTACAAAGACAGCCTGCATGCTTTCAATATGGAACTAGGCAAAGCTAGACAGACTTTCTTCTCAAATATTATAAACAGCAATTTAAACAACACACGCACTCTTTTTGCTACTGTAGAGAGACTGACAAACCCCCCAAGCCAGATTCCTAGTGAAATGCTCTCAAACAGCAAGTGCAGTGAGTTTGCTTCTTTCTTCTCTGAGAAAATCAATAATATCAGAAAGGTGATCAGCACATCCTTGAGTTGCACTGAGGTCAGACAGATCAGACCACCTGAGAAAGTAGTTACTATGTCTGACTTCAAAGAAATTGATGGCAAAATTTTGGAAGAAACCGTACAACACCTTAAAACATCAACATGCGCCCTTGACACACTTCCCACATCTTTCTTCAAAATTGTGCTAAACAGTTTAGAAGCAGATCTTCTAGAAGTGGTAAATGCCTCACTTCTCTCTGGGAGTTTTCCAAACTCCCTGAAAACTGCAGTTGTCAAACCCCTCCTGAAAAAGAGCAATCTGGATAAGACCATATTAAGCAACTATAGACCGATCTCAAATCTTCCTTTCATAGGCAAGATCATTGAAAAAGTTGTCTTCAATCAGCTGAACAAATTCTTAAGCTCGAATGGATACTTTGATAATTTTCAATCTGGTTTCCGACCGCACCACAGCACAGAGACAGCGCTCATAAAGATAATAAACGATATTCGCTTAAATACTGATTCAGGCAAATTATCAGTGCTGGTACTACTCGACCTCAGTGCTGCATTTGACACTGTCGATCACAACATACTTCTTGACAGGCTGGAAAACTGGGTGGGGCTTTCTGGGATAGTCCTAAAATGGTTCAGGTCATACTTAGATGGGAGAGGTTATTATGTGAGTATAGGAGACCATAAGTCTGAGTGGACATCCATGACATGCGGAGTCCCTCAAGGCTCAATTCTTGCGCCACTCCTGTTCAACCTGTATATGCTCCCAATGAGCCAAATAATGAGAAATAACCAAATTGCTTACCACAGCTATGCAGACGACACACAGCTGTACTTAGCCCTATCGCCTAACGATTACAGCCCCATTGACTCCCTGTGCCGATGCATTGACGAAGTCAACAGTTGGATGTGTCAAAACTTTCTTCAATTAAACAAAGACAAAACTGAAGTTATTGCGTTTGGAAACAAAGATGAAGTTCTCAAAGTGAACGCATACCTTCACTCTAGGGGTAAAACAACTAAACATCAAGTCAGGAATCTTGGTGTGACACTAGAGTCAGACCTTAGTTTCAGTAGTCATGTCAAAGCAATAACTAAATCAGCATACTATCATCTGAAAAATATTGCAAGAATTAGATGCTTTGTTTCCAGACAAGACTTAGAGAAACTTGTGCATGCTTTCATCACCAGCAGGGTGGATTATTGTAATGGACTCCTCACTGGCCTTCCCAAAAAGACCATAAGACAGTTGCAGCTCATACAGAACGCTGCCGCCAGGATTCTGAGCAGAACCAGAAAATATGAACATATCACACCAGTCCTCAGGTCTTTACACTGGCTCCCAGTTAGATTTAGGATTGATTTCAAAGTATTATTACTGGTATATAAATCATTCAATGGCCTAGGACCTCAATACATTGCAGATATGCTCACTGAATATAAACCCAACAGATCACTCAGATCATTAGGATCATATCAGCTAGAAATACCAAGGGTTCACTCTAAGCATGGTGAGTCTGCTTTTAGCTATTATGCCAGCCACAGCTGGAACCAGCTTCCAGAAGAGATCAGATGTGCTCCTACAGTGGTCACATTCAAATCCAGACTCAAAACACTTCTGTTTAGCTGTGCATTTACTGAATGAGCACTGTGCCGCTGTTCGTCCGACTGTTTGTACTGTACTGTATTTTACTCTATTTTTCTAAACTGTTTTAATTATTCTTATTTCTTTTAATTATTTTAATTTCTCCTATGTCAGCAGGGCATTTAGCCCGAAACTGTAAATGCCCACTCAGAAGGTGATAATGTGAAAGTGATTAATGTGGGTTTGAAAGTAGAACAGTATTTAAATGACGATATTAAAGTTTTCGTCTGAGAAAGAATGTGAACGCAGTGCTAAAGTGCTAAAGAAAGTGAAAAGAACGTGTGAGTAAATGAGGGAGAAAAGAAAGTTAAAGGAAAGTTGATAGATGGAAGTCGTAAGAAGATTGAAGGTTAAAAGAAGGTTGAAAGATTTAAGTCTTAAGGGAATCCTTTGAAAGAAAGATCTATAATAAATATTCTTTTTTATTTTTTAAAAGTACTGTATTTTATTTTATTTTTCTAAACTGTTTTAATTATTCTTATTTCTTTTCATTATTTTAATTTCTTCTATGTAAAGCACTTTGAATTGCCATTGTGTATGAAATGTGCTATATAAATAAACTTGCCTTGCCTTGCCTTGAACGCAAACACGACCCGGGATTGATGCCGGGATCGATGCCGGGTTGGGGACCTAGTAACATTGCCGTGTTCAGTCCCGGAACGCGCGCTGTGTGAACAAAAGCCGTAACAATGCCGTGTCGTAGTGATGACGCTGAAGCCGCGATCGTTCGCCAGCTGTGAAACGGTACGTAATGCGCAAGTTTATGATCGAATCAGAGAAAAAATGCACAAGCGTGGTTTCTAGAGAGAGAAATTGCAGCTCATAAGCAAACTTAAGACGTTGCGGAGACATTACAAGTCACATCGATGTCACGTGTCTTTACGGAATTTTTACGGGTTGTGTGTGAACGCACTCTCTGATTCCGGAAAATCACTGGCAGTGTGAATGAACCAAAATCAAACGAACCCGGGTCAAATCCCGGGTCACTTTATCCGTGTATTTTCCGGAATATCTGTTGTGAAAGGGGCTTAATAGTCACGATGGAACCCAACAGAGAATAAGGTTTCAGATAACACCTGTGTTACAACAAGTGTATTGTGATGTCAAAACATTTGAGTAACTAAACAGAAACATGTTACAATGTTTACATGGTACAATTTCTGGTAAGCTACGTTTTTTTATTATTGCTTGACACAAATTTCACGATTTCAATTCAATTCTTGTGATTTGATTCAATATTGACTCATTTGGATAAATAGTAGTTAACGTTACACAAGATAGGCGTTAATTTTTCTCAAAAAAAAAAAAAAAAAACCTCACATAATGCTGTAAACATACATACAGCCCTATATCAGCTGGTAGTATTATTTAAGGTTAAAAATAATCTATTGACGTCTTTCCGCGGATGAAAAACACTGATTGATCGATATTATGTATGAAGAATATACATTTCGGTAAGTTGGGCTGTATCTTTCAACATTGTTCATTCGTGTTTATTCACTATTAGCTAGTAGAGATGATCGGCCGCTAGGGATCTGTCACGTCACATTTACAAGCGCAAAACGGTATTTATAGTAAGGGGGTAGTTAACTAAGAGGGGCGAACTGGGGAGAGGTGATGTAACATTTGGCTCCAGGCAAATCCACGTAACTTATATCCATGTGAGTGTGTTAACGTTATCCTCACCTAGCGCTACTTCACAGCTAGCAGCTGCTGCTGCTGTAGCTTTTTTTTTTTGCTGACGTTGTTTTTCCTGTCTGTATCCCCAACAGTAGCTGTAAAAAAAGTTTGTCATCTTTGGCAGCGTTGCCAAATATTTATCGCCGTCTTTTCGCTTTTTTCTTTTATTTGAGCCGCTTGGGTAACTTCGTTTCATTTTCGCGTTTAGACTCATCTTGCTTCGTCTCTGTTTGTGTACTTCCCAGTCCTCCTGTCACTGCGTGTTTATCTTTCGCGCTGCGCACCGTTACGGACTAGTCCATTTCATTGTGAAAGTCGGAGGTGTATGTGTCGAGACGGATAACCATGAACTGGACATTTTAACTACTACTTCAACGTTTCAACGTATTTCTTAAGAATATTAATACAATTTACCATGCTTTTGAAGCGTTCATGATGATAAGGGGCTTTTATTATTATTATTATTTTTTAGGTTGGTTGGGGGCCCCCCTACTACGACCGCTGGTAGGGGGCCCCAAGCAGCCGCCTACCTATGCCTCTATGTTAAGACCGCCACTGCTTGTAGTCCCAGGAATCTGTAACTGTCAGCCCTCTCCACCTCAGTCCCCTTGATGAAGAGGGGCTGCAGGGGGGGTGGATTTTTCCTGAAGTCCATGATTACTTCTCTTGTCTTATCTATATTAAGGTATAGGTCGTTCACTTCACCATAGGCAAGAATGTCATTAACCAAACTCCTGTAGCCCGACTCGTACCCCCCCCCCCCCCCCTTGATGAGGCCCAGAATGGTGGTATCATCCGCATACTTAATAATGATGGTATTATCCTGGGTGGAGACACAGTCATGTGTGTACAGGGTGAATAGTTTAGGACTGAGACAGCAGCCTTGTGGTGATCCTGTGCTGACGATGAGCTCTGCAGACACCCTCCTTCCCATCCTCACCTGTGGTCTTTCAGTCAGGAAATCCAGGATCCAGTTACAGGTGGGAGTTGGGACGCCGAGGTCTGTCAGCTTCTCAGTCAGCCTGCCCGGGCGGATGGTATTAAAAGCCGAACTGTAATCCAGGAACAGCGTTCTAACATACAGTGCCCTCCACAATTAATGGCACCCCTGGTAAATATGATCAAAACTGGCTGTAAAAAATAAATCTGCATTGTTTATCCTTTTGATCTTTCATTAAAAAAATTAGCTAAATTCTAACCTTTCATTTAAGTAAAAAAATGTAATGTGGGGGGGGAAATCACATTATGAAATAAATGTTTTTCTCCAAAACACGTTGGCCACAATTATTGGCACCCTTTTATTAAATACCTACTTTTTGCCAAGATACCAGCTCTGAGTCTTCTCCTATAATGCCTGATGAGTTTGGAGAACACCTGACAAGAGATCAGAGACCATTCCTCCATACAGAATCTCTCCAGATCCTTCAGATTCCCAGATCCATGTTTGTGCTTCTTCTCTTCAGTTCAGCCCACTCATGTTTGTGCTTCTTCTCTTCAGTTCAGCCCACTCATGGCCACAATTATTGGCACCCTTTTATTAAATACCTACTTTTTGCCAAGATACCAGCTCTGAGTCTTCTCCTATAATGCCTGATGAGTTTGGAGAACACCTGACAAGAGATCAGAGACCATTCCTCCATACAGAATCTCTCCAGATCCTTCAGATTCCCAGATCCATGTTTGTGCTTCTTCTCTTCAGTTCAGCCCACTCATGTTTGTGCTTCTTCTCTTCAGTTCAGCCCACTCATCAGGTCAGGGAACGGGTCAGGGAACTGGGACGGTCATGGCAGATGCTTCATTTTGTGCTCCCTAACACATTTTTGTGTTGATTTTGATGTTTGTTTTGGATCGTTGTCTTAATGGAAGATCCAACCACGGCCCATTATAAGACTTCTAGCAGAAGCCGCCCGGTTTGGATTTTTTATCTGTTGATATTTGATAGAATCCACGATGCCATGTATCTGAATAAGAAGTCCAGGACCTCCAGCAGAAAAATATGCCCACAACATTAAAGATCCAATGGTATATTAAATTGTACACATGGGGTACTTTTTATCCTTGTGTGCACCAAACCCATCTAGCGTGTTTGCTGGCAAAAAGCTCTTTTTTTAATTTCATATGACCAAAGAAGCCTGTGCCGTCTGAAGATCCAGTCGTGTCTGACAATTAAATTTGCTGGAGTTTGTTTCTGGAGGAGCGAGGAGCATTTTTCTTGAAACCCTCCCAAACAACATGTGGGGATGTATTTTTTTTTTTTTTTTTTTTTTTGGGGCTTTCTGACCCCCAAGACTCAACTAATCTCTGCAATTCTCCATCTGTGACCCTTGGAGAGTCTTTGGCCACTCAAACCATTATCCTCACTGTGCATTAAGATAATATAGACACACGTCCTCTTCCTGGCAGATTCATAACATATTTAGTTGATTATAACTTCTTAATTATTGCCCTGATGGTCAAAATGGGGATTTTCAATTCTTTAGCTATTGTCTTACAGCCACTTTCTATTTTGTGATGGCCAACAATCTTTTGCTGCGCATCAGAAATATATTCTAGGGTTTTACTCATTGTGATGGATGATTAAGGGGATTTGGCCTTTGTGTTTCCTCATATTTAAACTCCTGTGAAACACGAAGTCATAGCTGGACAGTTTCATGTTCCTAGTCCCCCTGGTGTACTAAAAAAGGTAAATATTAATGGGAATATACTTCAGAGATATTTTACTTTTAAAAAATTCTAAGGGTGCCAATAATTGTGGCCAACGTGTTTTGGAGAAAAACATTTATTTCATAATGTGATTTCCCCCCACTTTCAATTCTTTTACTTCAATGAAAGGTTAGAATTTTGCACATTTTTTGAATGAAAGATCAAAAGGATAAACGTTGCAGATTTATTTTTTACAGCCAGTTTTGATCATATTTACCAGGGGTGCCATTAATTGTGGAGGGCACTTTATGTTCCTCTGCTGTCCAGATGTTGCAGGATGTGGTGTAGAGCAATGGCCACTGCGTCGTCCACTGAGCGGTTGGGGCGATAGGCGAACTAGAGGGGGTCGATCGTGCCCGGGACCATGTGATTAATGTGTGTAAGAACCAGTTTTTCTAAACACTTCATGGCGACTGGCGTGAGTGCCACTGGCCTGAAGTCATTCAGAGTGGATGGATTTGGCTTTTTTGGAACTGGTACAATGATAGAGGATTTAAAAATACGAGGGACTACTGCTTGGTTTAGAGACAGGTTGAAAATGTCTACATACACACCAGTGAGTTGCTTTGCGCAGGCCTTCAGAACTCCGCGACGTCGCCCTCTCAGGAGCGCCATCTGATAGATCTGACATGCTATAGTTATATGTCATGCTATAGTCCGATATGACGGCGCTACTGCAGCACACATCACTGCAGATGAGAAGCTGAGCATCTATTCATCAAGCCAACGTGCAAACTATCACAAATCAAAGTGAAAGTCAGTCGCAGACGCTTAACACACAATTATCTTTATTAAAAGTGAAGTCTTTTCCAGCACTTTAGGCAAAACTGCTCCTTTGCGCTTAAAGAAGATTAAAGAAAATAGTCCAACACCATGGTACAGTGAGCACACTCAGGCCCTTAAGAGAGCAGCCAGAAAAATGGAGCACAACTGGAAGAAAACAAAACTAGAGGGATTTCACATTTCATGGAAAGAGAGCACGATTGCATACAGAGGAGCATTATAAGCTGCTAGATCTGCTTATTTTTCAACCCTCTTAGAAGAAAATAAACAAAACCCTAGGTATTTATTTGAAACAGTGGCTAAACTAATGAAAAATAAAGCTTCAGGCCCAGACGTTTCTAAGCAGCACAGCAGTAATGACTTTATAAACTTCTTGACTTACAAGATTGATAATATTAGGGAGAAAATTATAACTATGCAACTATAACGTTTTCTTTGTCTCCCTAATCAAACACACCTGATTCAACTCATCAGCTCAGGTTAATGAGCTGATGAGTTGAATCAGGTGTGTTTGATTAGGGAGACAAAGAAAACGTGCAGTGTTGGGGGTCCTTCAGGAGCAGGGTTGGGAAACACTGTACTACAGTATTGCATCAGGCAGTGCATTGTAGTTTCCCTGACGAAAAATTTGATTCATTCATTGCTATAGGAGAGGAAGAATTTTCTAAACTCGTTAAATCATCTAAATCGACAACATGTATGTTAGACCATACTGACTAAGCTACTGAAAGAGATGCTTCCAGAGGTCATAGATCCTCTTCTTAATATCATTAATTCATCTTTGTCATTAGGATATGTACCAAAAACGTTTAAGCTGGCTATGATTAAACCGCTTGTTAAAAAAACGAAACTTGATCCTACAGAATTAGTCAATTACAGGCCAATCTCGAATCTACCTTTTCTGTCAAAGATACTAGAAAAGGCAGTATCTTCACAACTATGTTCCTTTTCAGCAAGAAATGGTATCTGTGAGGATTTTCAATCCGGATTTAGACCGTACCATAGTACTGAGACAGCTCTCATTAGAGTCACAAATGATTTGCTCTTATCATCCTATCGTGGTTGTATCTCTCTATTAGTGTTACTCGATCTTAGTGCTGCATTTGACACAATCGACCACAACATTCTTTTGAATAGACTCGAAATTTATGTTGGCATTAGTGGAACCGCATTAGCATGGTTTAAATCATACTTATCTAACCATTATCAGTTTGTAGCAGTCTTATCGATCAAAAGTTCAGTATGGTGCTTACCAATTCACAAAATTAATGGAATGCATAGCTGATATAAAAAACTGGATGACTAGCAACTTCCTACTACTTAATTCAGAAAAAAACTGAGATTCTAATTATTGGACAAAAAACTTCCTCACGTAATAATCTAGAATACTGTCTAACACTTGATGGCAGCTCTGTCAAGTCCTCGTTGTCGGTTAGGAACCTGGGTGTGCTCTTTGATACCAATCTTTCTTTCATTTGAAAGTCACGTGTCTAGTATCTGTAAAACCGCATTTTTTCATCTTAAAAATATATCTAAATTACGACATTTGCTTTCAATGAAAAATGCAGAACAATTAGTTCATGCGTTCATGACATCAAGGCTATATTATTGTAATGCTATTATGGGTGGTTGCCCTGCACGCTTAATAAACAAACTACAGCTGGTCCAAAATGCAGCATCTAGAGTTCTTACCAGAACCAGGAAGTATGACCATATTAGCCCGGTTATGTCAACACTGCATTGGCTCCCTATTAAACATCGTATACATTTTTAAATATTGCTGATTACTTACAAAGCACTAAATCCAGGCCGTATCCAGATCTGATGAAGGACCTGCGCCTGGACACGATGACAACGCAGTCCTGAAGTGTCAACTAGTCTCTCCCCTGTGAAGGCATCCCTTCCTTCCCTTTACCTCTTTACAGATAAAACATTGTCGGGATAATTCCGGTTCACGTGGCTATGCGGAAAGCGATAAATTATGTACTTTGGAACCTTGGAACATGATCTTACCAGGTGTGGTGAGAGCTGGTATTTCTCTCAGGTCCTGAAGAGCCCCTGCATCGAAGTCACCAGGTAGCCTTTTGCTGTCAGTTCAGAATTAGGATTAAATCCTCACTAGCTTGTTTAGCGTATACCAGTACATCTAGGTGTGTCCCTACACTTGCGTGAAACAATAACCATCATTGACAACCATTGATCAAATTCATGCTTACCCTCCAGCAGAATCTTTCCTGGATCCTTCGTTGTCTTTGGTCTTGCAAGATATACTATAATGCTCTTTCTATTACTTATAGAACTGTCTTTGTAAGCTGAAGTAAAACTGAACAGTATTTGTCTTTATAAAATAAAAATGTATTTGAACAAAAGATAAAAATACTGGTTACACAATGATTAATATTTGTAGCAAAATATCAAAAGGTTACAGGTTATAATACTTCAGCTTATCCAATCTCAACAGGGCAGTCCTGTATGAGTGGAAAATTACACAGGCTATTTACCTTGTAAGCAGTTCAAGCAATAGATGTAAAAAATAACTTGTTCTCATCCGAGCTATTCAAGGTAAAATAATACAGCAGAGAAGTTTGAGCAAAAAGAATTTCAGTTAATAATCTGAACTGGTAAAGAATTATTTTCTCCCCAGGGATGCACACAACAACAAAATCAAAAATGCAACAACTAACGGTCAAAAAGCAGTCATATATATATATAGAACTGGGTTACATTGTTCCTATGCAGTTTCTTGTTTTTTTCCCCAGAGGAACTAAATCATGTGACATCAGCCTTCTGTTGCCTCAGTCAAGGAGGCTTCCTTCCCCCATATATGGGCATTCTTCCGTCCTTTGTGCTTCAGGCCTCTTTGTAAGTGTGTGTGTGTGTATGTATCTGGAAGTGTATTTGTAGGTTCATAATATCTTTCAAAATTCAAATAATTCCCTACACAGGGCTGTTGCCAGAGAATTGTGGAAGTTTAATTAATGTTTATTAAACAGAAGGCAAAATATGTCAGAGAAGCTTATATTTGGATTAAAATAATCTACTGACACTTGCTACCATGCCATTTAATACATTTACTTTCTTCCAGTGAAAATATCTTGAATCAAGTCAATTTTAAATAACATATCTTTAACTATGCAATCTATGCATTCCGTTTCTATGCATTCCTTGGCATATACTGCAATTGTGAATGTATTTTGGTCATTGAGTCGCTCTGTCTGCATTAACAGAACCGCTTGTGTGAGTAAACACGAGATGACATGTCAACATACATCAAATTCCTGAGGATAAAATACGTCACAGACTTAGTAATTTACAGTAGTTGAGGGTGAAAATAAACCAGTTTGGCAGAAACGTATATGTAAAGTTTAGTCATGTGAGATCAGTCGATTGGCTGTAAACGCCAGCTTCACATATTCAATGAGCTCATGAAAGACCATAAATACAAACCGCATTCTGAACGACACCAAGTTTAAGAGCCCGCTGATTCAAACTGACCACTTAAACCTGCAAACTAGCAATGGGTTCTAAGAGCAGCAAAGCAGGATCTAAGAATAACAGGAACGGCAATTATAAAAGCAAAAGCCGTGGTCATAAACGCAGCAAACACGTCAAAGTTTATAAATTTACTAACAACTTTGATGTATCTGGAAACGGTGATGCTGGTCTTGGAGGCTTTGGAGACTTTAATAATTATGGAGGCTGTGATTCAACTGGAGGTCTAAATGGTCTGGGAGGCTATGGAGACTGCAATAATTATGGAGGCTATGATTTAAATGGAGGTCTAAATGGTCTGGGAGGCTTTGGAGGCCTATATGGTCTGGGAGGCTTGGATTTGTCTGGAGGCTTCAATATGGGAGGCTGTGATATGGGAGGCTTCAATATGGGAGGCTGTGACATGGGAGGCTTCAACATGGGAGGCTTCGACATGGGAGGCTTCGACATGGGAGGCTTCGATTATGGAGCCTGTGGTTTTTGAGTAAATTAGTTCAGACAGGTGAGTAGCAATTGCTTAATAATCACTCTATGCATTTCTTTCAAAATATGTTTTTTTTTTTTTTTTTTTTTTACTCCATTGTGGAAGTTTAATTAATGTTTATTAAATGTAAAGGCCAACAGAGTGGTTAAGCACTATTTTGATTATAGCTACGCTGTAAGGTTTTATTATTACGGTATCGGGCTTTTATTTTGATAACCAAAGGAACCGGAAGTATAGTGACGTAAATGAGCCTGGCGAACGGCGGAAAGAACGAAAGGAAAGTCTGAAAGAGTTCACGGAAAAACAGTTAAAACTACAAGGTTTAGCTTCGGTCAATTGGGGAACAAGGTTTGTAGAATTAATGAGAAATATATTTGAGCTAGCCCACTTGAAATGTTTATCGTAAAATGTATAATTTGGTAATGCTATCGGATTGAAACTAATGTAATGAGCTGTGTAACGTTCGAAATGTAATGGTAATGCATGGTTTATTTGTTTTTACTCAGCTCTTACGTTGGTTAAAGACAAGGACGGCAATAAAGGTCATTTAACCATCAGTTCTGGCCTTCTCAATATTGACTGGATGCTACAGTAAGAGCTTGACCACCGCCACACGCTGCACAACGGGGCTACAAGATCCCAC
This sequence comes from Leuciscus leuciscus, assembly GCF_965113295.1. Lineage (NCBI taxonomy): Eukaryota > Metazoa > Chordata > Actinopteri > Cypriniformes > Leuciscidae > Leuciscus > Leuciscus leuciscus. The sequence continues at coordinate 7,973,177 of NC_138724.1, read as the reverse complement.
GGCAATACCCGCGACGTCCAGCAGATGGCAGAAGTTGGTCAGAAAATAAAACAGTTCAAGAAAAGTGCTCAAAATGGAAGAATCACAGGCTGCTTCAGTAAGTCAATTGGACATAAATGAACAGATCACAAATTTACAACAAGAAATTCAATATTTAAAAGACTCACTTAAAGACGAAAGTGAGGAAAGACAAAACATTAAAGATTCAATCACATGCAAAGAACAAATCTTAACAGAGCTTCAAGACAAAGCTCAAAGCATGTCAAAGTTGCCAAGACGTTCTGAAAGAGTTAAAGTACAAACGGAAAGGATGATAACATTCCAAAAGGAAGAAATTAGTAAAAGGGAAAAAAGACTAATAACTCTTTATGAACAATGGAAAACACAGGTACGCGAAACAAGAGAAAGGTTAGATATCACAGACATGGAGATGTCAGAACTCGCAGACATAATAGAGCAAAAGAGAAATGATGTATTGAAGTTATATTCAGAAATAAGAAACCAAATGGCACCATCATCTGACATAAGGAGAAAGATTGATGCATGCGATGCAATAACTCATGACATCGTAAGGATAATTCTGGAAAGATTAAGTGGTGTTGATGAGGATTTTGATGCAGAGCGCGAAATAACTCGTTTACGTGCACTTTTAGAGCACGACTACGCCCAGTCCTTATATAGTTCAACCGCAGCATCAAATCGCAGCCAACGGTCCTCAGCTTCACAGCTTACAGCAAAACGAGCCGACGCAGCAGCAGAGCTAGCGGCAAAAGAGGCTGAATATGAGATCGTACTAGAGGAACAAAGACAACAGGAAAGGATAAAAGCTCTAGAGGAGGAGCACAAGAAACAAATGGCAGCTCAAACATCAGAGTTGGAACGCTTGAAAGCACAGAAGGACGTGAAAGCAGCTCGAGCCAGGTTTGAAGCATATGACAGAGAGTTATCTCAGGTGGATGATGTACGGTCAATTAAAGGTGAACAGGTGAGCCCATACTTCACACCCAAACAGCCCACCCCAGCACTCTCTTTCATTCCTGTGCAAACAGCTCCCCCTAGTGTCACTCAACTAGCTCAAGCAGTGCAGGACAGCATTAAACTGAACAGACTTCCCACGCCAGAACCAACAGTGTTTAGTGGCGAACCAATGAGCTTTATTGAATGGAAATCCACTTTTATATCACTGATTGAACAAAGGGCCATCTCAGCGGCAGACAAGTTGTACTATTTGAAAAGATATGTAACGGGTCCAGCTCGAAAATGCCTTGAAGGGACTTTCTTTAGAAACGATGAGGAGGCTTACAAGGACGCTTGGGACAAACTAAACCAAAGGTACGGCCAGCCATTCGTGATTCAGAAGGCATTTAGAGAAAGGCTATCAAACTGGCCTAAAGTGCAGTCTAGAGATGCTGATGGACTAAGGGCATTTGCAGATTTCATAAATGCATGCATGCTTGCAATGCCTCATGTAAAGGGGCTACAAATACTCAATGACAGTGAAGAAAACCAAAAACTGTTGCACAAACTACCAGACTGGATAAACGCGAGATGGAACAGGCAGGTAACAAAGACTTTAATGGAGGGCGGCGAGTTTCCAAGTTTTATTGCTTTTGCCTCCTTCCTCTCATTAGAAGCCGAAGTCGCCTGCAACCCAGTCACCTCCATTTATGCACTTCGCTGCACTGAAACAAACAGCGACAGAAGGAACACAAAGGAAATCAAAAGAAACAAGGCAAGTGTATTTAACACAAACACAACTGAACAAAGTGATAAAAGGACAATAACAAAAACACTTAACAGCTCTCTATGCACAATGTGCCAAGGCACCCATCAACTTCACAAGTGCCCCGACCTCTTGAAAATGTCTCTAGAAAACAGAAAGAAGCATGTGAAAGACAATAGACTTTGTTATGGCTGTCTAAAACAAGGACACAGTGCTAAGGACTGCAAACGCCGCCTCACTTGTGAGACTTGCACAAAGCGACACCCGACATGTCTTCACGATGAAAATTACAGGAACGGTCTGCAAAGAGAAACACGTGTGAGCACAAACAATGCAGCTCAAGGTAACTCACCTGAAACAGCAACAGCCATGTCACTTAATGTTGCCAGATCTGAACAGTCAGTCAGCACCTCAATGATAGTTCCAGTGTGGCTGTCAACTACCACTAACCCACTCAAGGAAAAACTGGTCTATGCGTTATTAGACACACAGAGCGACACTGTATTCATTGATCGGGATGTCACACATGAGCTGCAGGCAGATGTTTGTCCATTAAAGCTGAAACTAACTACTATGATGGGTAGAAATGCAGTTGTAAGCAGTGGAAAGGTGTCTGATCTCTTAGTGAGAGGTTATAACTCAGCCACAGTCATAAAGCTCCCCACTGCGTACACAAAGGATTACATACCTGCTAACAGAGAACACATACCTACATGTGAAACAGCCAAACAGTGGAGTCACTTGCTACCGATCGTAGACGAGGTCCCTCCACTCCTCAGTTGTGAAGTAAGTCTCCTCATAGGTTATACTTGTCCTAGAGCTCTCGCACCCAAACAAGTAATCTTAGGGAAAGAAAATGAGCCCTATGCCATTCACACTGATTTGGGATGGAGCATAGTTGGCAACTCAAAACCATGCAACGAAACAGACTCGGCGAGCAGTCTCTGTCACCGAATCACTGTTAAAGAAATCCCTCCCTCCACTCCAGCAGATGCAATACGTGCTTTGGAGAGAGATTTCAAAGAGACTGACGGGAATGAAAAGACTGTGTCGCAAGAGGACTTAGTATTCCTTCAGAAACTTGAGCATGGCACAACACAAACTGAAAATGGACATTTTGAAATGCCATTACCATTTAAAGAAAGACCACAAATGCCAGATAACAGACAACTCGCTGAAACCAGGCTAAACCAGCTCAAACGCAAATTCCTGAAAGATGAAAAATACAAAAAGGAATACATGAAATACATGAGCGACATCATCAAAAGAGGTGATGCCGAAAAGACTGATGATAATGGACCGCCCGGAGAGACATGGTACATACCGCACCACGGCATCTATCATCCAAAGAAACCTGAGAGGTTGCGTGTGGTCTTCGACTGCTCTGCAAAACACAAGGGCACCTGTCTTAATGAGCATTTATTGAACGGTCCTGACATGATCAACAACCTAACTGGTGTGCTTGTGCGCTTCAGACAGCACCAAGTAGCTCTCATGTGCGACATTGAAAAAATGTTCCACCAGTTCCAAGTCAAAGAAAATGATCGCAACTACTTGCGCTTCGTATGGTGGAAAGACGGAGATATGAACAGCCAACCACAAGCGTATAGGATGACAGTACACCTCTTTGGCGCCGTTTCATCACCCGGCTGTGCGAACTATGGACTCAAACATTTAGCCAAAGAGAACAGTTCTGCATATCCAGTTGGCTCACAGTTCGTAGCAAGAGACTTCTATGTAGACGATGGAGTCACCAGCGCAGAGACAGTAAAGGATGCTGTACGACTGGCAAAGGAAGCACGTGAACTATGTGCAAAGGGTGGACTAAGGTTACACAAATTTGTGTCCAACAACTCTGAAGTTTTAAAAAGCATTCCAGCTTCAGAGCATGCAACAGATACAAGAACAAAGGACTTGACGTTTAATGAAACACAGACAGAAAGGGCACTTGGCATTTATTGGAATGTGGAGAAGGATTGCTTTACATTCAACATCACACTAAAGGACCAACCACCAACCAGGCGTGGCATCTTGTCCACAGTCGCAGCAATATACGACCCCCTTGGCTTCATTGCTCCCTATGTGCTCAAGGGAAAGGGGATTCTCCAAGAAATGTGTCGTCAAGGAACAGACTGGGACGACCCGCTACCTGAGCATCTTAAGCCACGGTGGGAGTGCTGGAAAGGAGATCTACACAATCTAAAAAATGTGCAAATAAGCAGATGTTATGTTCCTGCAGATTTTGGAGAAGTGGTAAAAAGAGAAATACACCACTTTTCCGATGCAAGCACCACAGGATATGGACAGTGTTCTTATCTCAGACTCATAAACAAAAGGGAAGATGTCCACTGTACCTTCATCATGGGCAAAGCACGCGTCTCTCCAACAAAGGTCACCACGATCCCAAGGTTAGAGCTTACCGCAGCCGCAGTATCAGTCGCTGTAAGTAACACGCTGAGAGAGGAACTGCTCTATGACAATGTTGAGGAGTTCTTCTGGACAGACTCAAAGGTCACTCTAGGATACATAAACAACGATGCGAGGCGGTTTCACACGTTTGTTGCTAATAGAGTGCAGAAAATCCGCAACAGTACCTCACCGCAACAATGGTTTTACGTGCCTACCAGCGAAAACCCAGCAGATATGGCATCCAGGGGCACATCTGTAAATGAACTGCTTTCATCTAATTGGTTCACAGGCCCTCACTTTCTGTGGGAAAAGAAAATACAGCTTCCAACAAAAGAGACCATTGTACTTACAGTAGGAGACCCAGAGGTGAGAAAGGTACAGACACTAAGCACAGAAACGGTTGAACATACAAGCCTTAGTGACCGGCTCACAAAGTTCTCATCCTGGTCCCGTGCAGTCAGCGCAGTCGCACGTCTCAGACGATACCTGCTCAAAGACAAATCAAAGACACTCACAACTGTAACTGAAAGACAAAACACAGAAATGGTGATAATCAAAGACTTACAAAGACAAGCATATCAAAACGAAATAGAGACATTAAACAAAGGCAAACAACTTCCAAAGAACAACAAAATGTACAACTTGGATGTTCTCTTGGACAAGGACAATGTGCTTAAGGTGGGAGGAAGGCTCCATCACTCATCTCTTCCCAGCTCATTTAAACATCCAACAATCATTCCCAGAGAACATCACGTCACAAAACTGATAATTGCTCACTGCCACGAAAGGGTCAATCATCAGGGAAAGGGCTTCACAATGAATGAGATATGATCCAATGGCTATTGGATTCCAAAGTTGAGTCAAACGGTTGCATCCTACATTCGCCAGTGTGTGTTTTGTCGGAAACAAAGGAGACCTGTGGAAGGACAAAAAATGAGAGACTTACCCACAGAAAGAATTGAACACTCTCCGCCTTTCACGTACTGTGGTATGGACGTTTTTGGACCGTTCCTGACCAAACAAGCCAGGAAAGAATATAAAAGGTATGGCCTCCTTTTCACATGCTTTTATTCACGTGCAATTCATGTCGAAATGTTAGAAGACCTATCAACGGACACTTTTATAAATGGACTCAGATGCTTTATCGCTCTAAGAGGCTCTGTCAGACAAATAAAATGCGATCAGGATACTAACTTTGTAGGTGCCAAAAACGAACTGAGTGCAGCACAAGGTGAAATTGACACTGACAAACTGACAACCTTCCTTGCAGAAAAACAATGTGATTTTGTCCTAAACACACCCCATGCTAGTCACGCAGGTGGAGTATGGGAACGACAGATACGGATTGTGAGAAATGTTCTTAATGCAACAATTTTGGAGCAGATGGGAAGGGGAGTACTTGCAGAACATAATGGTCAGACAAAGATGGCACAAGCCTAAAAGAAACATGCAAATAGGCGACATAGTAATGGACAAGGATGAAATGCAACCACGATCACAGTGGAAACTTGGACGAATCTTGGACACTGTAAAAGATACAGATGGACTTGTCAGAAAGGTCAAAATAGGCTTTGCAGACAGAAATCTTACCAAAAGGGGTCAACGTGTGAACAAAATGTCTGTAGTAGAACGCCCAGTACATAAGTTAGTTCTGCTACTAGAAGATTGTGAAAGGTAAATTGACAATGCTTAAGTGTATTGAAATGTTGAAGTTACAGTTGTAAGGTTATTTCTGTATTCTGGTTAAGTAACTTGAAGAAATTATTTTTGTTTTTATGTGTGTAACAGCAAATAATTTGGTGGGAGTGTAAAGGCCAACAGAGTGGTTAAGCACTATTTTGATTATAGCTACGCTGTAAGGTTTTATTATTACGGTATCGGGCTTTTATTTTGATAACCAAAGGAACCGGAAGTATAGTGACGTAAATGAGCCTGGCGAACGGCGGAAAGAACGAAAGGAAAGTCTGAAAGAGTTCACGGAAAAACAGTTAAAACTACAAGGTTTAGCTTCGGTCAATTGGGGAACAAGGTTTGTAGAATTAATGAGAAATATATTTGAGCTAGCCCACTTGAAATGTTTATCGTAAAATGTATAAATTGGTAATGCTATCGGATTGAAACTAATGTAATGAGCTGTGTAACGTTCGAAATGTAATGGTAATGCATGGTTTATTTGTTTTTACTCAGCTCTTACGTTGGTTAAAGACAAGGACGGCAATAAAGGTAATTTAACCATCAGTTCTGGCCTTCTCAATATTGACTGGATGCTACATTAAAGCTTACATTTGGATTAAAATAATCTACTGACACTTGCTACCATGCCATTTAATACATTTACTTTCTTCCAGTGAAAATATCTTGAATCAAGTCAATTTTAAACAACATATCTTTAACTAAGTACAATTTTCACAGCTGTTTCTATGCATTCCTTGGCATATCCTAGCCTGGGTTTCCCCATACTGCCTTGAGCAGCGCGATTTTATTCACGCTGCAAGGTAGTCTGGCTACCATGGGCTAATTTTTCCCCTGAAATAGGGAACCAATCACAGAACGGGGAGGGAGCAGCAAGACGATGACGAAGTATATGCGACACACCGAAGCAGTTTGTTTATCTATGGATCCAACATGACAGACGTAAAAATATATGCATATTTAGTTTAGCAAGCAAACACATCTACAAAAATATGCCTGTATTTCAAGTTGATAAAATAATTTAAAATCCACATCAGTTTATTTGTGCCGACGCGCCACCCTTCCCAGGATCTATAACGTTACCTAGGCTACTTCCACTTTTAAAAATTCATCATAACCGCGCGCGCGATCTGCTTGCAGTCGTCGAGATGCTGAGGAGTTGAAGAAAAGAATAGCTAGTGGAGATTGTAAAGTTGTCGACAATACGTCATCAAAAATCAAGTCCAGTGTGTGGGAGAAATTTGGAGTTATCTGAAGAAAATATTGTAAAAAGCTTTGCTGCAAACATTTTCGTGTTGGATAGCCGCAAATGTGGAACTTCATCCCTGAGGAAGCACGCAGATAACTGGTAACAAAGCCGTTCTATCGAACGGTATTTTTCATATTTAACACTGTTAGTATGTGTGGTGTGCAGGGCGTGTTTGAACCCAAAATTGTCAGATGTAGGCTAGACGAAATTGCGTGGCATATAGTGGTGTAGCCGCGTCTGTTCGATTTGTGTGGTAACGTTAGCCATGTTCTTAATGTACCGGCCTTTTGACAGCTTCGGCTGAAGTTGTCCTTGTGTTAATTGTCGTGTAACTTCTGTATGACCTGGCAATAAACATTTTTGTAAGTGTCTATAATGTGATAGTCTAAACTGATTTTATTTCGGGTGCGGGTCGGGTGTCGGTTCTATTTTAAGCGGGTCGGGTGCGGATTTACAAAATCGGACCCGTGCAGGACTCTCTGGTGTACACATAAATCTCTGACCCATCGTCGTCTTCTTCGTTGAATATCTGTCGCTCTACTTACGTCATCTGGTATAATTTGAAACGATTGGCTATAAGCTACGTACAGGCGCATTTGATAGACATTTGTAGCGCCCAATAAACGGCTCTGGGCATTCGTAAACCACGCCTCAAAAACGAGAAAATGAACATGTAGTATCCAGACCACGTCTCAAAGAGAAAGTGGTCTGACGTTAGCCAGGCTAGGCATATACTGCAATTGTGAATGTATTTTGGTCATTGAAACGCTCTGTCTGCTATGGCATTAACATTATTGCATTTCATTAATCTTTTTTAAGTACTTTTTGCGTTTTTTTTTTTTTGTGTACAGATGACCACGTTGTCAAAATGATCCCTGTTCACATGGATCTTGGAAAATGATTAAAAACGCTGTATTATACATGCCAGGCCAGTAGACTAATGTGCATGCTGTCACCGTTTTCACAAATTCCATTTTTTGTAGTTTACATTCGGACAATGACAGCATCACTCTCAATAATTTGCACTTTGAAACCATTTTCAAAAGTTTGCATTTTTGGCCTCCAAAATGCTGTTGTCATGTAAATGAAAGTACTAAACCATTAGAAGTTTTTGGGTAAAAAAAAAAAAAAATTATGGATTTTTTTCATTGAATGGTGGTTGTGTCCACACACTGCAAAGACACATTTATATGCAAACACCATATACAAGTGCATTTAGCATCCAATGTCTTTAAAATATTTACATTTACATTTACATTTACATTTAGTCATTTAGCAGACGCCCTTATCCAAAGCGACTTACAAATTAGGACTAAGTTCAGCGAGTCATCATAAAGAGGCAAAAGCAACAACAACGCAGGAAGTGCTCAAAATACGAAGTTCAGGTATTATTCAGAGTAGCATAAGCCTGATAAGTGATGTTTCAAAGGGAAAGGATTTTTTTTTTTTATTTTTTTTTTTTTATATAAGGTTAAGTGCTCACGGAAGAGATTGGTTTTCAGCTGTTTTTTTAATGTTGTCAGGGATTCTGCATTCCGGATGAGGGTGGGGAGAGCGTTCCACCAGCATGGAACTGTAAATGAGAATGTTCTGGAAAGTGATTTTGTGGCTTTCTGTGATGGAACCACGAGACGTCGCTCGTTGACCGATCGTAGGTGTCTGGTAGGGATGTAGACTCGTAGGAGTGAGTGAAAGTAGGAGGGAGCTGAGCCTGTGATAGTTCTGTAAGCAAGCGTCAGTGCCTTGAACTTGATGCGAGCAGCTAGAGGTAGCCAGTGCAGAGAGATGAACAGAGGAGTGACGTGGGCCCTCTTGGGCTCGTTGAAGACAAGACGAGCTGCAGCATTCTGGATCATCTGTAGGGGTTTGGTCGCACATGCTGGGAGTCCAGCCAGAAGGGCATTGCAGTAGTCAAGCCTAGAGATGACCAGGGCCTGGACGATAAGTTGTGTTGCATGCTCAGTTAGGAAAGGCCTGATCTTCCTGATGTTGTGCAGTGCAAACCTGCATGATCGAGCTGTCTTTGAAATGTGATCTGTGAAGGTCAGCTGGTCATCAAACGTTACTCCAAGATTTCTGACCGATCTTGATGGGGTGATTAATGATGACTCTAGCTGGATGGTGAAGTCGTGCTGTAGAGACGGATTGGCAGGGAGGACGAGAAGCTCAGTCTTTGCCAGGTTGAGCTGCAGGTGGTGTTCCTTCATCCATGTGGAGATGTCCGCCAGACAGCTTGAGACCCGTGCAGCTACTGTGGGATCATCTGGTTGAAAGGAGAGGAAGAGCTGTGTGTCATCAGCATAGCAGTGGTAGGAAAAACCGTGTGCCTGTATGATGTGTCCCAGTGATGTGGTGTAGATGGAGAAGAGGAGGGGACCAAGAACTGAACCCTGGGGAACCCCTGTGGTCAGCTGATGTGCTCTGGATACCTCGCCTCTCCATGCGACCTTGAAGGACCTACCTGTGAGATAGGACTCAAACCAGTGGAGTGAAGTTCCTGTGATGCCCAGTGATGAGAGGGTGGACAGAAGGATCTGATGATTCACCGTGTCGAAGGCAGCAGACAGATCCAGGAGAATGAGGACTGAAGATTTGGAAGCAGCTTTTGCGATCCGTAGGGCTTCTGTGACTGACAGTAATGCAGTCTCAGTTGAATGTCCTTTCTTGAAGCCAGATTGGTTGACATCCAGCTGGTTGTTTAGAGACAAGAAGGATGTTAGTTGGTTGAAGACAGCTCTTTCAAGTGTCTTCGCAATGAATGGTAGGAGAGAGATAGGTCTGTAATTCTCTACCAATGATGTGTTTAGCGTTGGTTTTTTGAGCAGTGGAGTAACCCGAGCCTGCTTGAATGCTGTAGGGAAGGTGCCAGTGTGGAGGGATGAGTTGATGATGTGTGTGAGTGATGGTAGAAGTGTGGGAGAGATGGCTTGTAGAAGGTGTGAGGGGATGGGGTCAAGCGTGCAGGTGGTAGGGTGACTGGAGAGGAGAAGTGTAGATACTTCTTCCTCGGTTAGCGAAGAAAAGGAGGACAGAGGGGTATTGGCTGTGGAAGGGGTCGGTCTGGGTTCCTGTGTGTGTGGAGCTGAGAACTGACTGCTGATAGCTGTTGTTTTGTTGGTGAAGAAGGTCGCAAAATCGTCAGCAGTTAAGGAGGAGGCGGGAGGTGGTGGAGGTTGACAGAGGAGAGAGTTGAATGTCTTGAAGAGTAATCGTGTGTTGGAGGAGCTGTTGATCTTGTTGTGGAAGTATGAAGATTTTGCAGCATGAACATCAACAGAAAAGGAGGAGAGGAGAGATTGATACATACTCAGGTCAGATGCGTCTTTTGATTTGTGCCATTTCCTCTCCGCTGCCCTGAGTTTGGTCCGGTGTTCCCGAAGAACCTCAGATAACCAGGGGTTAGAGGGAGTAGTGCGTGCTGGCCTGGAGGAGAGAGGGCAGATAATGTCTAGAGAAGAGATTAGAGTGGAGCATAAGGTGTCCGTTGCGGTATTCACATCCAGAGATGAGAATTGTGAGGGTGGGGGAAGAGAGGATGACACGGCAGAGGAGAGATGGGAGGGGGAAAGTGAGCGCAGGTTTCATCTGAAAGTGACTGGTGGTGGGGGTGGGGGTGCAGGGGTAGAGAGTTGTAGACTGAAAGTAATGAGGAAATGATCTGAAACGTGGAGAGGTGTCACCAGGATGTTTTCTGTGGTGCAGTTGCGTGTGTAAACCAGGTCCAGTTGGTTGCCTGATTTGTGAGTAGCTGTGGTGATGAGTCGTTTGAGATCGAAAGAGGCTAGGAGAGAGGTGAAGTCTGTTGCATGTGGCTTTTCGAGATGAATGTTGAAGTCACCGAAGACTAGAAGTGGGGTGCCGTCCTCAGGGAAAGTGGACAGCAGCACATCCAGCTCATCTACAAAGTTACCCAGCTGACCTGGGGGGCGATAAATGACTACAAAATGGATTTTAATGGGGGTTGTAAGTGTAATAGCATGATATTCAAATGAGTTGTTGTTGCATAGAGAAGAGAGCGTGGAGTATTTGCAATTGTTAGAAACGAGAAGCCCTGTACCCCCACCTCTCCCAGACTGGCGAGGGGAGTGGGAGAAGGAGAAATTGCTAGAGAGAGCAGCAGGGGTTGCTGAGTCTTCTGGACGAATCCAGGTCTCAGTCAGCCCCAAGATACTAAGAGTAGAATGAGATGCAAAGGCTGGAATGAAGTCAGCTTTATTGACTGCTGACTGACAATTCCATAGACCCACGGAAAGAGAGAGAGGAGTATGTGAGGATGTGAGGATGGGACGCAGATTGGCAGTATTGCGCTGCCTATTGCGCGTGATGAAAGGACGGTGCCGAGAGATAACAGGAATGTATTGAAAGCACATGTTGATTAAGGTGAACAATAAGGTAAGTAGAGGGAAGAGAAAGGGAAGAGGAGATACTTAAGTGCCTTTCTGGTGTCCTTGCTCGGTGGAGTCGCGCAGGTAGAGTCGCTGAAAACAAGCTTTACACTTGAAAACAAGACAACATTTTTTCCCCAGTGCATTTGGAGGCATAACAAACATTTGATTCAATACTAAATCTGTTCTATTCCAGGTGAACAATCTGTCTGGAGTGAATGGATTTGTGGAGACGCTGTGGCGCTCAGGACGGTTTCAGCTCCATTAAAGAACATCATCAACACAAAGACAACAGCAGTGCAAACTACAATCAATATCAGGACAATCTAGTGTCATTATGAATGTTAAACATCACAAAGGCAATGTTATCCGTACTAACACAGTCCAGTTCCAGTTAATATTTTTTTTTTTTTTTTTAAATAAAAATAAACTGAAAACAATTTAGTTAAATGAAGAAATTTAACTTGTCTGATTATATAGATTGTGTGTGAGAGAACGTACTCGGTTACTAACGTAACCTCGGTTCTCTCTAGAAGAGGGAACGAGTACTGCGTAAGATAACGTACTCGGTTACTAACGTAACCTCGGTTCTCTCTAGAAGAGGGAACGAGTACTGCGTAAGATATCTTACGCTAGGGGAAAATCCTTTTCCGCGAGATATTGAAGCCAAAAATTATCCTTAATTTTGTAATAATGCAAAACGCGTTGCAGCAGCAATGCAGACATAGGCGAGACAGCTCGCGCGCCTATTGGCTGCTCTGCGGCAACTGCAGCAGCCTATCGAGCGAGGCCTGGCGTGACGTCAGACCCAATCAGGGCACTTCGCGCCCGCTGCGTCACGTCCCGCCGAAATGGGCGTGGTCTAGGCCTATAAATATCGCTCGCAGGCAGCTATTATCTGGTTTTTCATCATCGAAGCAACCAGAGCGTGTGCATGCACGGCAAGATACGCAGTACTCGTTCCCTCTTCTAGAGAGAACCGAGGTTACGTTAGTAACCGAGTACGTTCTCTTACGAGAGGTTTCTCGTACTGCGTAAGATATCTTACGCTAGGGGACCCAATGTAAAACGCCGTGCATGCTGAGATCTGACACCAAAGACCCAAGGGCGAAAACCTGGGGTACATATAGTGCACAATCACTCAGGGAACTCACAGGGAGTCCGGGAAGAGGGAGGGGTGCAGCCTCACTTTTCCACATATAGTAGCGTCGATGGGACGCGAATTTCATCATACAGACAGGGCGGGGTACGGCCTGAACTGATGGGGAAAATGTGGGTCTTACACAGTTTGCCCAGCTTTATACTGTCGAACATTGAGCTGTGCTCAGCAGACGCAGCATTCTGAGCTGATCGCATCAGGTCAGATAATACTGGTAAATTTAGACCGACAGCAGCCTGGCCTGCAGGGCGGGAACCTCTAGGTTATAAAACCTTATAAATGTAGACGGGGAGGCCCAGCCTGCCGCCATACAAATATCTTGCAAGGCAATCCCACTTGACCAGGCCCACGAAGAGGCCATGCCTCTCGTGGAGTGCGCTCTGACACCCAATGGGCACTGCATGCCCTTGGAGGCGTATGCCAGCGCTATAGCATCAACTATCCATCTGGATAGGCTCTGTTTCGACGCGGCTAGTCCCTTAGAACGTCCGCTAAACGAAACAAAAAGCTGCTCCGTCTGTCTGAAAAACAGACGAGCGAGACACATAAGCTCGTAATGCCCTGACTGGGCAAAAGGAGGCTCGCGTCTCTTTCCTCATCAGGGACCGGTAGGGCTGACAGGGCGATAACCTGCGCCCTAAACGGTGTGTTGAGGGATTTTGGAACATAACCGTGCTTAGGTTTGAGTATAACTTTTGAGTCATTGGGCCCAAACTCCATGCACGCCGCGCTCACAGAGAGCGCGTGCAGATCCCCTATGCGCTTCACTGAAGCGAGAGCCAGCAAAAACACCGTCTTGAAAGACAGGTGTTTCAAATCGATTGACTGTAAAGGCTCAAATGGCGCACCTTTCATGGCTTCCAGAACCGTAGAAAGGTCCCATACGGGGACTGAGGGAGGTCTGGGAGGATTCAGTCTCTTAGCTCCTCTAAGGAAGCGGATGACTAAATCGTTCCTTCCTATTGACTGACCAAGCGTTGTTTCTGAGAACGCTGCTATAGCCGCCACATAAACTTTGAGCGTGGAGGGGGCCCTGCCCCCATCCAACAGCTCTTGTAGGAAGGAAAGCACCTCCGTCACATCACAGTTTGTGGGTGACACACCACGGGCTGTGCACCAGCCCGAAAACACCGACCATTTCGAAGAATAGAGTCGTCTTGTAGACGGAGCTCTAGCCTGCGTGATCGTGTTTAATACTCCTTTAGGGAGTCCAACATGTACCCGTTGATGGCCCAGACATGAAGGGACCATAGTTCCGGGTGAGGATGCCAGATCGAGCCGCGGGCCTGTGAGAGGAGATCTCTCCCCATTGGTACTGGCCACGGGGCAGTACTTGCTAACTGCATCACGACTGGGAACCAAGGTTGGTTTTTTCCAGAACGGTGCTACCAGCAGTACTGAGCATCCTTCTTCCCTGATCCGTTCCATCACCTGAGGCAGGAGAGAGATGGGGGGAAAAGCATAGAGCGGGCGGCGGGGCCACACATGGGCCAGCGCGCTCCTGCTCTTGGAGAAAAATTCTTGACAGTGAGCGTTTTCTTGAGACGCAAACAGGTCCACTTCCGCTCTGCCAAATTTCTTCCACAGCAGATGGACTGTCTGTGGGTGTAGAGACCACTCGCCTGCCGGAACATTGTTCCTGGACAGTCTGTCCGGTCCTATATTCAAGATCCCTGGCACGTGCGCTGCTCTGAGCGAGCGCAGGTTGCACTGAGCCCATACCAGGAGGCGTTCTGCCAGCCTGTACAGTTTCTCGGATCTGATGCCGCCCTGGCGATTTATGTAGGACACCACAGACATGTTGTCCGAATGGACCAAGACGTGGTGACCTTTTATTTGGGGACAAAAACGCGTCAGCGCGTTGTCTACTGCCAGCATTTCGAGGCAGTTTATGTGCAGGAGCTTCTCCCGTTCTGACCACTGGCCGAAGAACGGTCTGCCCTCGAGCAGCGCTCCCCATCCCGAGGTGGACGCGTCCGTGGACACCACTTTCACCCTCGAGGAAGTCCCCAGGCTTACACCTGATTGGTACCAGTCGTTCGCTTTCCAGGGTTTCAGAGCTGTAACGCACTTCTGATTGACCCTGAGGCGAAGCAAACCGGGTGCCCACGCTTCGCGTGGGACTCGCGCTTTCAGCCAAAACTGCAGCGGGCGCATGCGGAGCAGACCCAGCTGGAGCACTGACGATGCTGAGGCCATGAGACCTAGCATCTTCTGAAATCTCTTGAGCGGGACAGACGCGCCGCAGCGAAAAGAGTTCGCTGTGCGTCGAATGTCTACCGCGCGCTGTTGTGATAGTCGCGCTATCATGGATAGTGAGTCCAGTTCTGTGCCCAGGAAAGATATTTTCTGACTGGGTGACAGGGAGCTCTTCGCCCAATTGACACTCAGACCCAAATCCTCGAGGTGATCGAGTAAAATGGTCGTGTGTTCTATGAGCACTGCGCGAGATTGCGCTAGAATCAGCCAATCGTCCAAATAGTTCAGCACTCGCATGCCTCTCATTCTGAGGGGTGCGAGCGCCGCATCCATGCACTTCGTAAATGTACGGGGTGCTAGGGACAAACCGAACGGCAGGACTGTGTACTGATATGCCTGGCCCTCGAAGGCGAATCTCAAATATCGCCTGTGACGTGACGCTATCTGTATTTGAAAATACGCGTCTTTCAGATCTATTGACACAAACCAATCTCCTTGGCGAATCTGCACAAGGATTTGCCTGGTCGTGAGCATCCTGAACTGTCGCTTCACAAGCACTTTGTTCAGTTGCCTTAGATCTAGTATGGGTCTGAGACCCCCGTCTTTTTTCGGTACCAGGAAGTATCTGCTGTATAGCCCTCCTTCGCTCTGAACTTGAGAGAGAGGCTCTATGGCCCCTTTGCTCAATAGTTTCGTCACTTCGGCTCGAAGTAGATGTGCTACTTCTGTTTTTACCGTGGTCTCGACGCGCGCCACATAGCGGCGAGGGCGTCGGCGAAACTGCAGCGAATAGCCTCTTTCTATAATGTTCAGCACCCACTTCGAAACCCCGGGTAGCTTTGCCCATGCGTCTGCATGGATCGCTAGGGGTTGAATACGAAGCGCGCTCCGCTCGCTCAGCGATGGAGAAGCTTCGGTGTGCTGTAACACAAGCGTGGCGCTCGTGACATTTGAGGCATGGGGCGCGCTGATGACAGCGGGCAGATTGCCCGCGCTCGACTCCTCTGCGGTGGTTAACCGCGAGGGGAGGGCTGGGTGGTTCCCGTGGGAACTGTCATGTCTATGTGTGGATGTGGGCGCGGGACAGCGGGCACATTTATCACACCGAAAGCATCGTTCGCTTGCGTGAAGCGAGTGCACGTAGGAGCAGTCTCGGAGAAGGATGCCAGGTGAGTCCTCAGAGTCACCATAGGCAGAGCGAGTGCGAGAGCTGCGTGATCAGGAAAAGGGGCGTCTTGAAAAAGACGCCCAGCTCTTTTAGTGCAATGGGGGTGTGTGTCGCGGCGGCGAGCACACACACATACATAAACACAGTAGCAGAGAAAGGATATAATGCCGGAAAGCGCAGCAGGAAGGCAAGGAAGGCGGCGCGGCCAGCGACTTCAGTGACTCGTCCCGCTGAAGGTGCTCTCTTTCAGACGGCGCGGCTTCTTATCCAGCTCCAGCGATGCGTGTGCTTCGCTTGAAGGATGAAAAATCAGATAATAGCTGCCTGCGAGCGATATTTATAGGCCTAGACCACGCCCATTTCGGCGGGACGTGACGCAGCGGGCGCGAAGTGCCCTGATTGGGTCTGACGTCACGCCAGGCCTCGCTCGATAGGCTGCTGCAGTTGCCGCAGAGCAGCCAATAGGCGCGCGAGCTGTCTCGCCTATGTCTGCATTGCTGCTGCAACGCGTTTTGCATTATTACAAAATTAAGGATAATTTTTGGCTTCAATATCTCGCGGAAAAGGATTTTCCCCTAGCGTAAGATATCTTACGCAGTACGAGAGACCTCTCGTAAGAGAACTAATATACAGGACTAATAATAGAGGTAAACTGATTACTTGTTTTTTAGCTTTAATGTAAGCATTTCCCAGAAGTGACAAATTGGAAACAAGCCTGACAACATTCTAGAGCCTCAGTCTGAAGGTTTGATGATGTGACAGATTTTGTGTTCAATGTGTTTTGAAGGAGTAACACCGCACTCACGAACAACAAGGTGCCAGACAAACAAAACTGAAGATCTCAAAAAATAAATAAAACTGTCTGCACACTTGAATCCTTTCAGCAAATTTAATAGCCAAGCTTTCGGTCAAACGACCATCCTCAGGGCATACAAACAGTCAATGTAGCAATCAACTTAACTGTGTTCAAACACATCAGGATAATTAACAGTGATTACCACACCTGTGGAAGCCAGGTAGGAGAGTTGTAGTCCAATGGTGGGAGTTGTAGTTTTTCTCTAACCTACCCAACATATTGAGTAATCTACATAATTTACACATTTACTCCCCATAGTGAAAAACCCCCCATTACAAGAAACAAACATAAGTACAAATATACAAAAATACAGAAATACAAGCACATATATACATATATATATATATATATACATACATGCTGTATAAGTACATGGAGACTGCAAGGACATCAGTAAAAACCTTCATAAGCCGCGTTTCCACCGCAGGAACTTTCCCCAGGAACTAGGAACTTTGGGCTGGTACTCGATGTGTTTCCACCGCAGGAACCAGGGTCTAAATGAAGTTCCGGGTAAATATTTCCCCCTCCGATAGTCCCTGCTCATGAGGTAGTACTTTTTCAAAGTTCAGGAACTTTCAGGGGTGGGACTTGTGCGCTGCACAAGCTGATTGGTTGTGTTCACGCCGCATTTTGGTTGGATGATTCCACGCAGCATTTATTTATTTTTAACCTTCCTTTTTAAAAAATCTATTGCGGTTCGTGTCGTTGCTTCATGCAGTAAGAGTTGTCTGTCTGCAAATATGGAATTTAATTTTTTAAAAACTGGTCTGCGCGTTCGTCCAGCCATCTCACGGTCAATGTCCGCAATAGCTGATAACATACAAATGTTATATCTAACGTTAGCATTACGAGCTACTGAACACGCTTTATCAGTGCACGTCTCTTTTCTGCCACAGCTTTTATTATCAAGTCATTATGCTTACACATTGTCATCTATTGCAAGGTTAGGTTAGTAACAAACAATTTACAAGACTGTCACTATTTATGATTGATAGACGGGGTTCAGGCTTTTTTTAAGCGTATTTGCGAAAGAGGATTTTTTTTTTGCGCGTTCGTCCCAGGCATCTCACAATAACTGATAACATACGTTGTCTAATTTTATACGCATACGAGCTTTCTGAACACGCTTTAGTATCAGTGCTCGTCTATTTTGTTTTGTTAATTACCTCGTTAGTAAACCAATACATAACTGCAGCACAGTTTGAATCTCCTCCATACTTATTATAAATGTGGCGCAACTGCTGATTACTGTCCGTCGCAGACTGGGAGGAGCAGTTGCGCGCAGTTTACCTTCCCGGTACTTTAGACCGCGGTGTAAACGCAGAAAGCAACCGGTCTGGGGCAAAAAAAGTTCCTGGGAAAAAAGTTCCAGGTACAAATTGTTCCGGGTAATTTCGGTGGAAACGCGGCTATAAACTGCAGTATTCAAGACTTATAAAAACAGTACAGCTGTGACTATAACATGACACTCATGTCGAAATCCACATTTAAACCTTTGGGACATAAGGCATCCAAAGTATGAATCCAGTACAGTTCCCTTTGGCATAGCACTTTATCAATGTTGCCACCTCTAGATAATTTAATCTGCTCAATTCCCTGAAAGCGGAGAGTTGAATGTGTTGAAAACTAGCCACAGATTGTAAAGATTCAGTCAGATTAGAATTTACACTCTATTCACTTTCATCCACGTGACCTCAGGGCAAAGAAAACAAACTCAAAGCTGCTGGGAAAGTGAAGTGTTTTAAGAAAAATGGAAATTCTGATCATTCTTAAAATTTTCTCTTTGTGTGTGTGTGTGTGTGTGTGTGTGTGTGTGTGTGTGTGTGTTCTTAAACGTGTTTATGTTGCAATCCAAATTGTTAAAATGTACTGTGCCTGTTCTAACAAAAAAGGGAACAAATAGGGAACGAGTGTATAATATGACCAATCTGTCTCATGATTTAATAGTTTAGACTTGTGAATTAAAAATGTGGAATTTGGTCTGCTTACTAAATGCTTAGAGATATTAGGTGAAACAATCGTAAAGAAGTTAACATGTAACCTTGCCATTTTTATGCATTCATTGACATATAAATATGCTAAGTGACTCCTGCAAATAAAACATTCATGCAAAGAGCAACTTGGGAGTCTTTAATAAAAATGTTTGAGGCAATTGATAGTGGCTTCTTGGACGGGACGTCAAACCCACCTTAAGTAAGATATGACACTATGACACTTATATTACACTAATAACATATTTGAATTTTCTTTATGATGAGTTTGCAACTTTGTATTATTCTCACATATTGTTTATGAAACCAGTTAGCCATATGAGCTTCTCCAGTGCTGGAATGATAAACATGGAGGTCAAGAGCCTGTCAAGGGAGATATCGACATCTCTGTGAACATTCCTGAAATACACTCTGGAGATTGTTTTTCAGGCTCTTCACCTTTTACTCCAAAATCACGTGACTAGTTAGAAGGAATTTACATTTTTTAAATGTCTTAAAGGAAATCGAGTTAAGATTTTTTATTTTTTTTATCCCTTTATTTTCATTTTCTTAAAGACAACAAACATGCACAATGACACCAAAATAGTAACTATACATGTAAATATCTAAATATACTTTCTAAGCAGTACCATTGTACATGCTACATTGAGCTTGGTACTTGAATTAGAACATGCAATATTGCAATGATTGTAGAAGGTTTCTTCAAATGCTCTACAAACAAAAACATTTTGCACATGAGCAAGTGAACATACACAATCTTTTATCTTAGTGAATGACAACAACAGAAATTAAAATAATGTATAATCAGACAGTTAAATTAAAGTAGAT
Organism: Leuciscus leuciscus; assembly: GCF_965113295.1. NCBI lineage: Eukaryota > Metazoa > Chordata > Actinopteri > Cypriniformes > Leuciscidae > Leuciscus > Leuciscus leuciscus. Next base: position 7,953,518 of record NC_138724.1, on the reverse strand, counting down.
GTAAAAATAATAATAATAATAATAATAATAATACACATAAAGCTTGTTCAGTTAAGAATTTTCTTATTGGTTTCCAAATCTTAATGAAAATGGATAGTTTGTCTTTTAATATAAATCTCAGTTCTTCCAAGTGCAACATATTTCCCAGCTCCCTAGCCCACATCTCAAAAGTGGGTAGAGAATCTGCTTTCCACATCTGCAAAATAAGTCTTTTTGCAAGCATCATACACAGCGAAATGGCCTGTGTCTGATATTTATTGCAAAAAGCATTATCTGCTCCTAAAAGTCCAGTGCAAGGCTCAGGCTCCAAATCAATAGAATTTGCTTCAGAAAGAAATTTAAATATACATTTCCAAGGCCTTTTGGCTTTTTGAGGATTAAAAAAAAACACACACACACTGCAAAGACACATTTATATGCAAACACCATATACAAGTGAATTTAGCATCCGATGTCTTTAAAATATTTACACTTGAAAACAAGACAACATTTTTTCCCCAGTGCATTTGAAGGCGTAACAAACATTTGATTCAATACTGAATCTGTTCTATTCCAGGTGAACAATCTGTCTGGAGTGAATGGATTTGTGGAGACGCTGCGGCGCTCAGGACGGTTTCAGCTCCATTAAAGAACATCATCAACACAAAGACAACAGCAGTGCAAACTACAATCAATATCAGGACAATCTAGTGTCATTATGAATGTTAAACATCACAAAGGCAATGTTATCCGTACTAACACAGTCCAGTTCCAGTTAATTATTTTTTTTATTTTTTTTTAAATAAAAATAAACTGAAAACAATTTAGTTAAATGAAGAAATTCTTTAACTTGTCTGATTATATAGATTGTGTGTGAGAGAACTAATATACAGGACTAATAATAGAGGTAAACTGATTACTTGTTTTTTTAGCTTTAATGTAAGCATTTCCCAGAAGTGACAAATTGGAAACAAGCCTGACAACATTCTAGAGCCTCAGTCTGAAGGTTTGATGATGTGACAGATTTTGTGTTCAATGTGTTGAAAACTAGCCACAGATTGTAAAGATTCAGTCAGATTAGAATTTACACTCTATTCACTTTCATCCACGTGACCTCAGGGCAAAGAAAACAAACTCAAAGCTGCTGGGAAAGTGAAGTGTTTTAAGAAAAATGGAAATTCTGATCATTCTTAATTTTATCTTTGTGTGTGTGTGTGTGAGTTCTTAAAATGTTTTTTACAATCCAAATTGTTAATGTACTGTTCCTGTTCTAACAAAAAAGGACAAAAATAGGGAACGAGTGTATGATATGACCAATCTGTCTCATGATTTAATGGTCTAGACTTGTGGATTAAAGATTGTGCATGTTCACTCTTTGCTCATGTACAAAATGTTTTTGTTTGTAGAGCATTTGAAGAAACCTTCTACAATCATTGCAATATTACATGTTCTAATTCAAGTACCAAGCTCAATGTAGCATGTACAATGGTACTGCTTAGAAAGTACACTGTAAAAAAAAACTGTAAATTTACAGGAAACTGTCTGTATTTTTTACAGAATTTTGCCGTTTTGTCATTATACAGTGAATACCTGTTATTTTACAGATATTTGTTGTAATTTAAAGATCCACTATTAAATTTACAGGTAATTGCTTTTATTGTGGTTTTACATTAATTTAACGTTTTTTAAAGGAAATTATCTGTAATTTTATAGGGTTATGTGTAATTTTACATAAAAAATTAAGTAATATTTTACAGATTATTTCTGTGGAATTAGAAAATAAAGAAAATAAGGTATAACTGCAGAAATCAGCAGTCACTTAACATGTTTTCCTTAAAGATTATTAAGCATGTGGGGGTTAAAGTGAGTTTTAAGATTTGTCCACACATTAGGCAGGCCTATTTAATTATTTATAATCTTTTAATTTTGTCTTGCAAATAGATGTTCATTTTGATCATCATTTGTATTTGCCCGTAAATTTCATTTAGGCCTATATTTTATGTATTTTATGAATCGTTTTTCCAAATCTGCGTTGCTGCACATTGCGTGGCTTTGTGTGCGTTTGAATGTGTGTGTGTGTGCCCGCGCGCGCGGCCGCGCGCAGATTCAAATTATCCGCCATTACGTTTCGTTGCTTAGTCCCGCCCAGCCCACAACGGTTAGCTACAAATCTGTCTCTGTCGTCGATCTGTGTCAAGGGCAAGCGGGAGATTTGAATTCAGAGCTATAATCGTATTCGACAGAAGCAGCCGTGAGCAGGAGCGCTGCTGAACACATATTAGTTGTAGTCAGTCCGGAAATAACGCGCCCTTTTTCAGTGAGCCTGGTTCGTCACAGCAGACCTCATCCCGACCGATCAACGGCTGAGGTAAGAGTCTAATACTACATGTAAATGATATTTTATATTACATTTGTGTTAAGTGGTTAGACTGTTTCCATGCTAACGTTAGCATTCTTAAATTATGTTCAGTCATAACTGGCGTCGAGGGCAAAACACAAATGCAGCATGGGTCTTTTCAATTATCGATCTGTGTTAAGAAAGATCAGTTGAACCCACTCTAACTTACTTGTTAACTTATAGACCTAAAACAATCTTTAGTAGACTTGTTATTCATATTAAAGTCCATAATTGTGTATAAAATCTTCGTTATGATAGTCAGTAACATTAAACCAATCTCTTAAATGGCGGGACATTTTGAAACCATGTCTGGAAGCTGAAAACTTTATTTTTCAATTTTTTTTTTTTTTTGTAAACTTTTTTTTTTACTTTATTTTATTATAGTAAAATTGTAGTAAACACGTTTTTAGCTGATTTTTTTACCATTGTAATAGCCACAGTTTTACTAAAAATAGGCCTACTGTGTTTCTTTTGTTTATTTCGTAATAGTTAACATGACTAACTTTATTAAGACCGTTAAGAAATCGAAATACTGTCTGTAACTTAACGTACTTGTTGATGATACAGGAAAGCCTAGAACAGGAAGACTAGAATATGAATACAACATGATGAACCCCTAGGTGTATCTAGGTCTAGGTCACAGTAAATCATATTCATTTAATGTTACTTTCTATAAATGTAACTTAGCTAAAATCACATGGCAGCTCAAAATATTACTGCTGGCCTTTCCAGCTCAGCTTCAAGATCATAGTCAGTTGAGTTTTTGCATTGTCCCAATGGAACATATTCTGACATGTGTAAATCTAATACTGAGTTTTAAAATAACTTGTGTGTGTGTGTGTGTGTGATTTCAGGTCACGTGGAAAGCAGATGATCATGGCAAACAAGGTATGGGAAGAATTCATTAAAACATAAAAATCATAATGGTTCTGATTCCATATGTTCATAACAGTCTTCTGATTCCATATGATTGCACTAAAAGTATGCACAAGGTTTGGATTTGCTACAGCAAGATTACGATTGTGTTAGATTCCACCCATCTTTCTTTCTTTTTTTTAACTAGGCTCTGTCATTTAGAAACATGACTTTTCCTATCACTAATATCTTAATGACACATATCTCTACCTTTTAATCCAGCCAGATGATCTGACGGTTGCTGCTCGCATCTCAGCCTACCTGATGGAAAATTCTTGCTGTATGAATGACCTTCACCTTCAAATCAGCCTTGCCAAGACAGAACTGCTTATGGTTCAACTTTCAGCCAAAACATACTTGCTGTGATCCTGCTGATTTGCCTTATCATTAGGAGGATCAGGCCCTTCCTATCGGAGCTACACAACTCTCTTGTTCTATCCAGACTGGGCTATTGTAATGCTCTCCTGGCAGCTCTTCCAGTATCAGTCAAACCTCTGCAACTGATCCAGATGCTGCAGCAAGAGTTGTCTTTAAAGGTAGCCCTATGCCTAAACTCACTGCTTCAGATCTATGTGTCCTCCAGAAGCATGTGTTCTGCAAGTGAACGGCGCCTTGTGGTGCCATCATCCCAAAGAGACACAAAACCACTTTCACTGACATTTACCTGGACTGTTTCCTGGTGGTGGAATGACCGGCGCAACTCAACACATTTTCAAGAAACTGCTAAAGATCCATCTTTTTCATAAACACTTCACCCAATAATACTATATCTTTGTAAAAAAAAAAACTTGTCACTGCACTTGTTGCTTTTTATTATCTTTAATTATTATCTTAATTGGTTAGTCACTTTGGATAAAATGTAATTGTAAATGTTAAAATAAGTTACACTGTAAAGGTATACGGTAATTGCTTTTTATTGTGGATATATTTACATGTTCTAAATTATATACTAAGCATCTATTTCCTATCAATCACTTATCTTGATGTTTAGTGTTTGTTCAATTACTAATACTGTAAATATGCAGGTATTCTGTACTCATACATTTAGTTAATTTAAAAGAAATTGACTGTACATTTGCTATTATTAAGAACTTAATTAGAGATGTTGTGAAATTGGATCGGTACAAATAAAAATAAAAACTGTAAATTTACAAACATTTGTATTTGAATTTATGTACTTGTGTGCATTTTTTATACATAATTTCATTGTTATTTTACACAGAAAAACTATATTAAAAGAAAATTACTGTAGATAGACAGCATTATTATATAAAATAATTGTATAAAACCTTAAATTTACAGTATTTAATTGTTTTAAAGGTGTATATGACTTTTTTTAAACGTTAAAAATCCCAATAATTACATAAGATTTTATGTAATATTAAAGATATAATCTGTTATTTAATTATGGAAAATTACTGTATTTTAACGAGATTGTTTTTTGCCGTTATTTTACGGTAATTTTCTGGCGCCCCAGCTGCCGGAATAATACCGTTTTTTCACGGGTTTTTTTTTTACAGTGTATATTTAGATATTTACATGTATAGTTACTATTTTGGAATTTTGACAATGAAGCCTATGAATTACCTTGAACTGAATCAAATTGTGCCTAGCATTCAAAGAACATGCATGTTTCTCAAGGACTCATCCCACATGTTTTCATGAATGTTTAGACCAATTTCCTGTTTTATTTTCTCTGTGTTAGTCCACATTTTCTAGCAGTAATTTGTAAAAGTTTGACACTACCTGTCAGGGTGTGTGCAGGCAGAAGACTCCAATACAAAGTGTTTACTTACAAATATAGCTTAAGGGATACAAATAGGCAGGATACACACTGGTAACGATGTTACATAGACGAGAACTGACAAAGACTGACTAAACAGAGGGAACTAAATACAGACACTGAACAAACCAGGTGACACAGATGAAGGTAATTGACAAGACACAGGTGAAGATGAACTAATGACAGTAGACATGGCAACAGATAAGTGGCAGGAAAACAAAGACATGACTAAATAGGAACACAACTGTTACAGTACTCCCCCTCCCAGTAGGCACGTCCTCACGCCGTGGAGGGACCAACTACAGAGTGAGAGAGGGGACCAGGGCAGAGTAGATGGAGCAGGCAGCACTGGTGGCCAGGGCAAAGCAGACAGAGGGAGGAGCCATGGTGGAGGTAGGGATAACGACACCAGGGGGCCAACTGACGGGGGTGGAGCAGGTGACCAGGGCGGAACCGAAGAGCCGACACCGAAGATCCAGCGGGACACTTCAGGCTCTGGTGTCAAGACAGGCTCCGGGCTGGACAGGACCAGCGGTGAAAAAGTATCTTGGCTGGACGGGACCAGCGGTGAAAAAGTATCTGGGCTAGACGGGACCAGCGGTGAAAAAGTATCTGGGCTGGACAGGACCAGCAGTGAAAAAGGCTCTGGGCTGGACAGGACCAGCAGTGAAAAAGGCTCTGGGCTGGACAGGACCAGCGGTGAAAAAGGCTCAGCTGGCATGACATCAAGAGTGTCTGGCATTTTTTTGGTCCATTCTTCTGTCAGGGTGTGTGCAGGCAGAATGCTCCAATACAAATACATTTACTTACAAATAGGCAGGATACACACTGGTAACAACATTACCTAGATGAGAACAGACAAAGACTGACTGAACAGAGGGAACTAAATACAGACACTGATGAACATAAACCAGGTGACACAGATGAAGGTAATTGACAAGACACAGGTGAAGATGATGAACTAATGACAGTAGACATGCAACGGATAAGTGGTGGGAAAACAAAAGACATGTGACTAAATAGACTAAACAGGATGTGGGGCCTTCAGAACTACCCCAGTACCTGCCCTGCTCATTGAAATGGGAGAAATGCCCTTATGGTTAAGACGCATTAAGCTAGGGTTACAGTACTGGGTAAAACTTAGTGGGTGTAATCATACCTTCCCAGCAAGGTGTCTGTTGCAAGAGGTTGCTGGAGATAATAGATACAATAATTTTTTTGTCATAATAAATAAGTGGGCAGGGAAGATGAGCATGGATCAGGGAGGTATTGTAGAACACACAAATTGGTTACTTATGCCCTATTGGGTGCTGCCTGAAATGTGTGTTGAGTTTGGTTTCCTTCAGGAAAAAAATAATTGTGAGGTGGCACCAAAAATAGAGGAATATCTTAATTCAATCAGTGAGAGTACTATGATTATTTTTACAGATGGATCTAGAGATCTAGTTAGTGGGAAAGCTGGATTTGGGGTATATGTGGAACAGTTAGGGTTGGAAATTGGTCGACGTATTTCTAATGGAAGTTCTGTTCTTACTGCTGAGTTAATGGCAATTTTATGGGCTCTATGGTGGATTGAGGAAGTAAAACCTAGAGAAATCATTATTTGCTCTGATTCTGCAGCTGCTCTAGAAAATTTAAAAGTAGGAAAATCTAAAGCTCGTCCTGACATTGTATTTGACATCTTGAATGTGTTTTTTAGAATTAGGTTTGATTCTAATATCAGTTTTTGCTGGGTTCCCGGGCATGCTGGGGTGAGGGGGAATGTGCGGGTGGATAAAATAGCAAAGGAGTGCTTAGGAAGAGAAGTAGATGTCCATGTATTATTAGGGAGGGTGGAACTGAGGGAACAAATTAAAGAGGGTTTAATAAATGAATGGCAGAGAGGGTGGGAAAAGGAAATTAGGGGTAGACACTACTTTTCCATACAACCTAAAGTTAGGAAAAGACGTTCATTTAACATTTTGTCACGTAGGGACTCAGTTAAAATGTGTAGATTGAGGTTGGGGCACTGTGGGTTAAATTATTCTTTGTGCATTGTAGGAAAGCATGTTTCTGGATTGTGTGAATGTGGGAGTCTTGAGACAGTAGGGCATGTTTTCCTATAATGCAGAAAGTATAGGGCAGAAAGAAATATATTCTTTATTAAACTGACAGGACTTGGAGTTAAGGCTTTTTCTCTTTTCTCTTTGTTTGGTCACAGTGATCAGCATAAACTGTCTGATCTCCAAGGCAGTTATTCAGTTCTTGCATGATACAGGACTGTATGTAAGAATTTAAGTCAAACTTTGACCTGTGGAGGGCAGTAATACGCTCAGCAGCGTCTACACTGCCGGAATCCTATAAGAAGAAGAAGACTAAACAGGAACACAACTGTTACACTACCACTCATACCAGGGTTAACATTAACAATTCTCTCTAAGGTGGGATTCAAATAAAAAATCGTGAGCTTAGAATTATAAGGTTCTATCTCCACTTTTGGTCGAAACTGAGTTTTTGACATAATCTGATCCATTAGGTGTTTATTAATGCCTGTGTGGTGTTATTTTTGTAAAAAAATATTTTGTTAGTAGTTATCAATAAAATAAAAAGGTTCCATCTCTCCATTGCCAGCTGGGATGTAAAAACTTTGATGCTCAATATCCCAGAACTACCCTAAATGGAGATAGAACCTTATAATTCTAAGCTCACGAAATGTCAAAGTTTGGAATGTGCTTTCTAACAAAATCTCTAACTTGCAAGTAACGGAAAAAATATGCAGAAACAATAGCATAGTTTTGTTTTAGCTGTTCAAAAGAGCTACATGTACCTTCCCTATAAAGATCCTGAATTGTTACTATACCCATATGTGTTTCCATTGAAAAAACAGCTTATCGTGTAACCCCAGAGGAAAAGCATGATTATTACAAATAGGTGTGTCCAGATATATATCTGGAATTTTCAAATATACTTTAATTTGTTTCCATACCTTAATTAAGTTAGAAATAACTATGTTTCCGTTGATACTCTTGACATCATTAACAGCTCTGCTTATTAGTCCCATTAAAATTGAAGTCTTATTACAACAGGCTTATTCAATTGCTAACCATTCTGGCTTGTCACCTAACTCCACCAACCCAGATTTTCTCCACCATGCTAAAGTATTTAAATTAGCTGCCCAATAATAATATTTAAAATTGGGAAGCCCAAACCCTCCTTGATCCTTAAGTTTGTTTAGATGTTTCTTGTTGATCCTGGCTGTCTTGTTGGCCCAAATGAAGCTGGTTATAATATATTCTAGCTGTTTAAAATTATAAAGGGGGACAAAGAAAGGAATACACTGAAATACATACAAAAATCTTGGAAGTACAACCATTTTTATAGCATTTATCCTGCCTACCATGGACATGGGGAGAGTCTTCCAAAAAATTATATTATCTTTAAGCTGATCAATTTTCTTTTTCCAATTCAATTTTAATAACATTTCAGGGTTTTTAGTGATCATCAGACCCAAATATTTAAAGGAGTTGTTTGCAATTAAAAATTTGGTGCTGGCTAAATTTTTTTTATCTAGATCATCAGAGACTGGCATTAATTTGCTTTTTTCCCAATTTATCGTGAATCCAGAGAAACGGCCACATTTTTCAATAAGCTCAAGTAATGGTGGAATAGACATTTCAGGTTTAGAAATGTACAGTAGAACATCGTCCGCATACAGTGAAAGATGTTGGGGTTTGCCCTCGATCATTATAGGCGCTATGTTAAGATGTTGCCTGATCCTTGCTGCCAATGGTTCCATCGATATGGCAAACAAAAAAGGAGATAGGGGGCATCCTTGTCGTGTGCCTCGAGATAACTGAAATGAGTTTGAAATGTCTTCGTTAGTAATAACAGAAGCTAGTGGAGAGCCTCAAGTGGAGGAGTTGAAGTATCTTGGGGTTTTGTTCACGAGTGAGGGAAGGATGGAACGGGAGATTGACAGACGGATCGGTGCAGCTTCTGCAGTAATGCGGTCGATGTACCGGTCTGTCGTGGTGAAGAAAGAGCTGAGCCGCAAGGCGAAGCTCTCGATTTACCGGTCAATCTACGTTCCTACTCTCACCTATGGTCATGAGCTGTGGGTCATGACCGAAAGGACAAGATCCCGGATACAGGCGGCCGAAATGAGCTTTCTCCGCAGGGTGGCTGGGCGATCCCTTAGAGATAGGGTGAGAAGCTTGGTCACTCGGGAGGAGCTCAGAGTAGAGCCGCTGCTCCTCCACATCGAGAGGGGTCAGCTGAGGTGGCTCGGGCATCTGTTCCGGATGCCTCCTGGATGCCTTCCCGGGAAGGTGTTCCGGGCGCGTCCCACTGGGAGGAGGCCCCGGGGAAGACCTAGGACACGCTGGAGAGACTATGTCTCCCGGCTGGCCTGGGAACGCCTCGGTGTCCCCCCAGAAGAGCTAGAGGAAGTGTCTAGGGAGAGGGAAGTCTGGGCATCTCTGCTTAGACTGCTGCCCCCGCGACCCGGCCCCGGATAAGCGGAAGAAGATGGTATGGTAACAGAAGCTACTGGATGCGCATAAAGAGTTTCAATCCATTTAACAAATTCTGAACCAAATCCAAATGTCTTTAAAACAGCAATCATATATTTCCAATCTAATTGGTCAAAGGCTCGTTGAGCATCTAGTGAAATTACACATGTCTTTAAGTTTTTCTTGTTATAAATTACGCTAAACAGCCATCTCAAATTGAAATATATATGCCTATTGGGCATAAAACCAGTCTGGTCTTGATGAATTATTGAACAAATGTACTTCTTCAACCTATTCACAAGAATTTTGCTTATAATCTTAGATTCAATGGGAATAAGGGAAATCGGTCGATAGGAAGACATCTGCAATTTATACCGTCCTGGTTTTGGAATTAATACTATGCTCGCTCGGTACATTGTTGGTGGAAATTTACAATCTGTTGTTGCATTTTTAATCAATCTTTGGATGAAAGGTACAAGATTATTCATGAATTTTTTTAAAGAATTCAGCACTAAAGCCATCAGGTCCTGCAGATTTATTATTAGGTAACTGACATATTACTTCATTTATTTCTTCCAGTATGATTTCTTTGTCTAAAAATTGTTTTGCTTCAGTGCTAAGAATGGGAAGGTCCAAATCAGAAAAAAATTATTCTATTACTTCCAAGCTTGTATCACATTTTGATTCATAGACTTCTCTATAGAAATCAGCGAAGCAACGATTCATTTCCTCAGGATCAACAATTATCTCCCCATTATCAGATTTTATTTGATGTATTGCACGAGTTGCCTGAGACTGCTTTAATTGGCGTGCAAGTAGTTTTTAGGGTTTATCACCTATTTCAAACTGCCTTTGTCTGATATACATGAGTTGTCTTGAAATATTCTTAGAAAGAAAAGAGTTATATTCACTTCGCAGCGCAACTATTTTCTTAAGAATAGTCTCGCAACTGGTTGATCTGTATTCCATCTCAAATTCCATCTTAAATTCCAAAAATGTAACCTTCCCATGAAATAGAACATTACGAACCTTGTGAATTAGAGCAGAACCTCCCTCCCAACCCACCCCCCACCCACTACTGCATCCCACGCAAACATTATGGATGTCCACCCCAGAGAAAATAACATTTGCATCTGTCAACTCACCCTCGATGCCACCTGGCATTCTTCCGTTAATATAGCCCACCACTCATCTTACAAAATACAACAAAAACGATACCTTTAGTCTTTTAAATATATCAAATGGAATTATATAAACACAAGTCTCTTCTGACTCTGCTGTGCAACGGCGCAATTTCACCAGTTTTCCAGTAGATATGCTTCGGACGACTCGGATGAATCAAAAGTTTGGGTTTCTTTATCCCTCACGGTCACAATGAACTTGGAAGGAAAATGAAAACCGCATCTCACTTCATGCTCCCTGCATTTCTTTCGTATGCTGTCAAACCTCTGCCTCTGTTTCAAGATGTCAGCTGCAAGATCTGAAAAGATATGCATTGCTTTTCCATCGTATTGCAGAGGTTTGGATCTTGTCAGGCGCAGAATGCGTTCTTTCACTTGATAATGATGAAGTCGTACAACGAATGCCCGAGAGCGGCCTTCTCTTATGGGTTGTGGCGAGCTGTGTGCCCTGTCAATCTGAATTGGTCGATCAAAGTTCTCCTCGCCCAGCACCTGAGCCAGAAGATTAGTCACAAACTCCGTAGGTTTGCCATTTTCAGCGCCTTCTTTTATGCCGACAATTCGGATGTTTTGTTGTCGAGATCTTGACTCTAAGTCACAAGTCTTTTCCTTAAGCTTTTCACATTCGGTCTCTAGGTGTGCACATAGTTTCTCCAGTGATTCGATGCGGGCTTCGTTAACTTTTGTTGCCTCTTCAGTCACTGCTACTCTGGTGGAAATTTTTGCAAGTGATACGTTCACCTCGGATAAAGTAGACGAAATGACATCGAACTTTCTGTCAAAGGTGCTGCTCAATTTCGCTATTGCTTCCATAATGTCAGTGTTCGTCGGCACTATTGCTTCAACGTTAGCTTGATTAGCATTAGCCGGCGACGACTCATGAACTTTATCTGTACCTCCTGGCTCCTCAGTATTCGATTTTTCAGATTTCTTATGCTTTGTCGGCATTGCTCAGGATGTTCAGGATGAATAACTTGTGATATTTAAGTGGCTACAAGATATTTTAACAGACAATATTACAGACTTGTGGAGAGCTATAAAAAAACGCGTTCACTCCATTCGGTGCCGGAAGCTCCCCCCAGATTTTTAAAAACAGTCCATACAATGCAAGGAATGTTGAAACATTGGCGCTCAAAAAATCACACAACACTGCAATAATGTAATTCATAGGCCTACTCCAGTTGTTTAATTCATGTCTTCTGAAATGACGTAATTGGTTTAGGAGGGAACAAAAGTAATTTTTTCATATACATCTTGACATGGTCTTTCCCGGCCCTTCCACCATCAGCTTTGCAAAGAGCGCAGCAAGTGTTCACTGACGTTTGACGGCAGAAAAAAAAAAGTTGAAACACTTTCAATCTGAGGTCTGTTGTCTGAAAATGCCATTAATGGTCAGAAGAGTAAAAGAAAACCTCTGGTGAAGAGGAGGAAATTGCAATATATAAACCAAAAGCTGCTCTTCCTGCTTTCTCAAAAACCTTGCTAACAAATACAAACTCATACTAAAGAGCTGTTCAGTTGAGATGTTAATTTTCTGGCCAAACCAGAAGCTAATTTGCTTTGGTTTGTAAAAAATGTTATACATGTTTGAACTGTTCTTGCGACAGTTATATAGTCTCGACCAGCAGGTGTCGCTAGCGCTTGGTGTTTCTAGTGCTTCGAAACGGTGGCTGCGTCCGAAAACTGATAAATGCTGCCTTCGGAGGACATATTCCAAGGTCGGAAGGCATCAATACACATCCAAATGCAATGTTAGTTTCACTTCTTGTTTCCTGAGAGACCTTCATCTGATTGATTTTTTATTCAGTTTTATTTTGATAAACATGACACAATATAATATCACGACTACATGAAAGGGGCTTTTACTGTTATAAAAAACAGATTTGTGAGAATTAGTGGAACTGAAGGTGTTCGAATAAACACGAAATACATGTAATTGTTGTCATGCGGTGAATCCGGCCAATCGTGAAACTGTGTCGTCATCAGAGCTCTTTGCAGCCACTCTGGAGAAGCAGCGCTGTATGAAGTCGAACAAGCCGAAAATCAGCTAGTATGGTGGGTGATTAATTAATTATTGATCTCATTAGTTAGCAAATTTGCCCAATAATGAGTTAACGAGTCATCCAGGTGGTACAAATGGTTTTCTGTTTGGCTTTAAAAGACCTGGTTGGTTTGAGACTTTAGCCTGTGCAGTTGAATTGGTTTTCTTAGTGGTTCAGTTTGTGTTATAAAATGGGTTTGATTAAAATGATTATTTTGGTAGTTCTTTATCACCAGTTACTATGGCATGGTGAGTTTACTTTGTTTGCTTTTAGAAAGTTTACTTGTCTGTTTAAAAATGTCAAATGTGTTTCTCAGAATTCAGCTGCTTAGTTGAAGATGGATCCTTAGATTTATCCTTGAGTGATGTTGGGAGAGTAGTTAGAGAAAAAGGTTTGTAGACCATTTTGTTTCATAATATATACTCTTGTACTAAGGTAATGAGTTTATACTAATCCATTTACATGGTTGTTGCTTTTGCTATTAGCAAAACTTATTTCTCTTTCTCCCTCTCTCCAGACAATTCTAGCTCTGTCCAACTGCAGGGAACTTTTAGCTCTGAGGGGTCCAGTTCTGTCAATGCCACTTTCAGCCAGGACTATTCTGAGGGGTTGGCTTCTGTGAACGCCACCTTCAGCCAGGACTATTCTGAGGCGTCTGGTTCTGTCAATGCCACCTTCAGCCAGGATGATGCTGAGGCGTCCGGTTCTGGGAACGCCACCTTCAGCCAGGATGATGCTGAGGCGTCCGGTTCTGTTAATGCCACCTTCAGTCAGGATGATGCTGAGGGCTCCGGTTCTGTTAATGCCACCTTCAGCCAGGACGATGCTGAGGGGTCCGGTTCTGGGAACGCCACCTTCAGCCAGGATGATGCTGAGGGCTCCGGTTCTGTTAATGCCACCTTCAGCCAGGACGATGCAGAGGGGTCCGGTTCTGTGAACGCCACCTTCAGCCAGGACGATGCTGAGGGGTCCGGTTCTGTCAATGCCACCTTCAGCCAGGACGATGCTGAGGGCTCCGGTTCTGTGAACGCCACCTTCAGCCAGGATGATGCAGAGGCGTCCGGTTCTGTCAATGCCACCTTCAGCCAGGACGATGCTGAGGGGTCCGGTTCTGGGAATGCCACCTTCAGCCAGGACGATGCTGAGGGCTCCGGTTCTGTGAACGCCACCTTCAGCCAGGATGATGCTGAGGGGTCTGGTTCTGTGAACGCCACCTTCAGCCAGGATGATGCTGAGGGGTCTGGTTCTGTGAACGCCACCTTCAGCCAGGACGATGCTGAGGGCTCCGGTTCTGTGAACGCCACCTTCAGCCAGGATGATGCTGAGGGGTCTGGTTCTGTGAACGCCACCTTCAGCCAGGACTATTCTGAGGGGTCCGGTTCTGTGAACGCCACCTTCAGCCAGGACTATTCTGAGGGGTCCAGTTCTGTGAACGCCACCTTCAGCCAGGACTATTCTGAGGGGTCCAGTTCTGTGAACACCACCTTCAGCCAAGATGATGCTGTGGGGTCTGGTTCTGTGAACACCACCTTCAGCCAAGATGATGCTGAGGGGTCTGGTTCTGTGTACGCCACCTTCAGCTGGGACGATGCTGAGGGGTCCGGTTCTGTCAACGCCGCCGTCCGCTAGCATGATGCTGTGGGATCTATTGTTTTAGCCCCTGTCTATTTAACTTGACATGAGTCAAGATTTTGTGTAACAATAAAATAGTCTTTTTGGAATGGGTTTCATGGTTTGGTTTGTCAATTCATCTTTCTTTTAGATTTAAGGTTTTTCAGCCACTTGGATTAGTTTGTGATGGTTTTATTGTCTTGTGGATGACAGGAGGCCTGTCTTTTGAGGTCCAGTTTTGCCCAAGAAGTCTGAAGTACTGTGTACATTTTTTTTTCTTATTTGTTCTTTGCTTATTTCATTTGCAGCACATGAATGATGTTGCACAATTTGAATATAAATGAATTGGTTAGTTTTGCTTTCAGGATTTGTCGAATGTCCCTAAAGCTCCTCTGGGCTCCGTGAATGAAAGCAATGTGTAATAAAAAAACTGCATTATATAATTCTCAGCTGAGTTCTGCCCATTAGAAAGTGATTCCAGCAGGGGGTGACACAGGCTGTGAAAAAGCAACAGCTAACTTTCATGATGAGGGTGAGCAGAAAAATACATGAAAAAGTAAAAATAAAAAATTTAACTTGAAAATAATTGATTTTGTTTAGAGGGTTTCATCAGTGATAGTTATTTTAAGGGGGAAGAAGAGACCGATTTCTGCCACTGTTTAAAAAAAAAAGTGGATCCACTTCAAATGTTGACTACTGTAGATGAAGCTCATATTACACATGTTTTCTATACTTTGTTGATGTATTTTCTTTTGAAAAATGAAGTTGGGCATATCATTCATGTGTTTGGCCTTTTTTGATGAACAAACTAAAAGCCGCAAAACACATTTTGTAGCAGCTCTTGGCTTCTTAATAATGGCAGAGAGTCTCTAACGGGTGCAATCGATTTTTATTCTTCGAGAATCAGCATAAGCACCGTGAAAACTAGAAGTAAACACACAAAAAGCTGGTTAATAAACCTTTGGCACAAATTTTCAAATAAATCCTCACCCCTTTTACAGTGCATCATCATGCATTTGTGTATATGTGCAATGCACATCAGAAGACCTTTAAAGCCATTTTAAAATAACAACACATAAAACAACAATTTGCTCACTAAACGCATGCAACTTTCCTGGTACAAGATACACAACAAAACAATTTCCAGTAACAGACAATGTAGACAATTTACATCCTTAAAGCCTTTCATTCTCTTATACATGGAGCCAACTAATACACACCTCACTCCACTCACCAAGGGTGCAAACTTTAAACTAGCTGCTTTCCTGAATTAGCCGCTAGCTTGATGGTCTCTGAACTAAAACAGCACACAAATGTGTGGACATAAGACAAAGCAACTTCACAAAAACATTGTGAAAACGGAATTACATAAGTAGCCGGTTCGAGCTCGCGTGTCTCTAGTCTCTACGTCTCGGCTACCCCTCTGCGTTGTGTTGTGTTGAATAAAAAACTGGAGTCGAATTGCTGGTTCAGAGGTTCTTTATATGCCTGCATGGGTTGGAAAATGCAGTAATTATTTGTTGCATTCAAAGGAGTGTTTAAATCAGCCTACTCCTCGCTCTGCTCAGACCTCCCGCGGACTGAAGCGAGCTCACAATGCACATTTACAATCTCATTTACAGTAATAAAGAATATAAAGAAAATAGTAATAATTAATATCACATCAGGTGTATCAACAGTCAGTGAAATAACACAATATATATATATATATATATATATATATATATATATATATATATATATATATATATATTGACACTAACTAAGCTCATATGATATACATTTTTAAATCACCCACATTCCAGCATTTTATATAACCAATTCGATTGAACACATATAACAAAGAAATCACAAAAACAACTCATAACCATACCTGCATGGGTTGGAAAATGCAGTAATTATTTTTTGCATTCAAAGGAGTGTTTAAATCAGCCTACTCCTCGCTCTGCTCAGACCTCCCGCGGACTGAAGCGAGCTCACAATGCACATTTACAATCTCATTTACAGTAATAAAGAATATAAAGAAAATAGTAATAATTAATATCACATCAGGTGTATCAACAGTCAGTGAAATAACACAATATATATATATATATATATATATATATATATTGACACTAACTAAGCTCATATGATATACATTTTTAAATCACCCACATTCCAGCATTTTATATAACCAATTCGATTGAACACATATAACAAAGAAATCACAAAAACAACTCATAACCATACCTGCATGGGTTGGAAAATGCAGTAATTATTTGTTGCATTCAAAGGAGTGTTTAAATCAGCCTTCTCCTGTCAAACATTTGAACATAGAAAAGATATCAGCAGACACGCTTCACAGGCCAACTTTCACACTAACATACAACACAACGTGATACTGCATTCACTCGGTTAAACTTTCACTTATGCAGGAAAAACATCTTCAAAAGGAGAGATCACATACTTGTGCATACTCAATTACATTTTAACAAAACCGATCACTTAATTAGTGATTATTTTCACTTATAACACTCTTTCGAACAGGAGTGCACACACCTCGCTCTGCTCAGACCTCCCGCGGACTGAAGCGAGAGCGCGCGCAACGCGCAAATGACGTCACAACTGCGACGAACACAAAACTCATAAAGACATAAAAAAAATTATTTTCTTTTCTTTTCTTACATGCATATGTAGCAGAAAAATTTGGATTTTGTGTGAATTTAAAATGAAACACAAGTTATAATTAATACCTGTTACATTCACCCCCTTCTGAATTCACCAAAATCCCAAAGACTCAACCAACTTGACTGGGGTCTCCAAAATATCTCTACCCATTTCAGCCTGAAAATGCTACCTTCTTAAAAGGTTGAGAGAAATTCAAGGGTGATCAGGCCTAAAAAAACTCCCAGAATAAAATGATGCCTTTTACACCATACCAGGTTTTAAACCACAAATCTTCAAGTCAAATGTATAACATCTATGTCACATCAAATGAATTGCTTTACAGCCACAGGGATAATGCTCAAGTGTATCAGAGAATATGAACTTAGACTATAGAATAACTCTTAAAACAAGGTGAGTAGTGACTGGGACTTTCTACCCAATGTGTTTGTAAGTGATTTAATTTTTACCGGTCTTTGTGCCATAGATTCAATAAGACGATTGACCTTCTTAACCACTCTTCCAGCACGTGTAACTCGTTCTTGAGTATTTTCTACACCCTGGGTGTCTCGGCCTCTAGTCTCTGAACTAGGCTGTTCTGTATTGGGCATATCTCTTTCCTCCACTATGGGATTGGCTCTTTCCTCCACTCTGGGATTGTCTCTTTCCTCCACTATGGGATTGGCTCTGTCACAATCAAGACTAAAACAGTCCCTTTGATAATTAAAAGGCTCTGTAATATGACTGTCATTATCACAAAGCTTCTCAGAACAATCACCATCTTGACTCTGCTGTTCTCCCTCAGTATGGAACTGCACAGATCCAGTTTCACTTTGTGAGGTTTGACCCAGGGAATGTTCTGTTTCATCTAATACCCAGAGGCTTGTCCGTCTCTCTGAACTTTCACTTTCCAAGCAATCTGCAAGATCCTGGGGCTGCTGATGAGCAGCTGACTCCCCATCATCATCACAGTCATCGAGATACGGGTTACTGGCTCCTCCAAGTTCCGTCTGAATGGGTAAGAAGCTGATGTTCAACAAAAGATTGCGAAGTACAAGTCTCTTAGTTCCTTTTTCATCCTGTACCATGTAGGTATGCGTCTGGGGATTCCGGTTGATGACAACATACAGGGTTGACTCCCACTTGTCGGCAAGTTTTCTCCTCCCCCTCTCTCCCTTATTAGCAATCAGCACACGATCTCCAACGCTTAGGTGAGTGCCCTTTACTCTTTTGTTATATCCCTGAGCTTGCTTTTTCTGTTCTTTGACAGCATGCTGCTGTGCAATAGTTGCTGCTTCATGGAGATGAGAGAGTAATGTCTTGGCGTGACTACCATAATCAACCACCACAGGATCTCGGAGTACCTGTTTGAACATCACATCTACCGGAAGTCTCGGCACACGGCCAAACATGAGATAAAAAGGTGAAAAACCTGTTGTTTCATGCACAGTAGCATTATAAGCAAATGTTAGGGTCTGGATTTGTTGGGGCCACTGATGCTTAGCTTTGAGAGGCAAAGAACGCAA